>NW_022196904.1:42652454-42658439 GCF_008632895.1 Mastomys coucha | reverse complement strand
CTCTGTCTCTCTGTCTCTCTCTCTCTCTCTCTCTTTATGTGTATGCATGTGTGTGATGTGTGCTCACCTCCTGTCTTGTGGATATTTATACCTGCACACAGGATTGTGGAAGGTAAAGGAAGTACAAGGTACCCAATTCTCTCACTCTGTATGTTAGTGCCTTGACATGGGATCTCTCATTAAATCTATACCTAGTCTGTCAGCCACTGAGCCCAAGTAATCCTCTTGTCTCTGCCTTTCTTCCCTGGATATACAGGGGTATGCAGTGAGCCTGATTTCTTACATGGGTATTGGGATCTGAACTTAAGTCCTGATGCTTGTTCAACAAACACTCTTATCCCATCGAGCCATCTCTCCTGCGCCTGAGGTTTTCAAATGAATCTATGTACAAGAATAAACTGGGATGGCAGGAAAGTTGTTCTTCCTTTTAGGGAAAATAAGACAAGTGCTATATTCTGAAACTAAACAAAATAAAGATAGAAGAAAAGATGAGTCGGAAAAAAGTCAGGAGAGGGAGAGGCAGGCAGAGAGAGAGAGAGAGAGAGAGAGAGAGAGAGAGAGAGAGAGAGAGAGAGAGAGAGAGGAGTGGATATTGTAGAAGAAAAAGTTGTTAGGCAGAAAGCATGACCTGTCTGGTCAGACTATGGATGTTGAGTCCAATAGAAATGGCTACTGCAAAGGTAAGGATTGATATCTGCGAACACAACTGTGTTGTCTATTGCAGGGAGTGGATGAAGTCCTGAGTGGATGTGTGTTGTTGACATGAGCATAGCCATATCATGGTCCCCAATGCACCAAACCCAAGAAAAGGCAAAGCCTTCTTCAGGTGAGGCTCGGAGGAGTGACAGAACATACCTCTGGTCCAAGTATGGATGTTATGAACAATTGTTCTTGAACTGAAACCAGTGTAGACATAGACAGAAGCTGTCAATTATAGTTTCCTCCTTAGGATGACTGCCACCTAACACTGCATTTTTACAGAGACCTGATACCAAGATATGGTTTGACAGGCCTCCTCCAAGACCAGTTGTACATAATAAACCCAAGTCTGTGCACACCTGTATACACTAAGTCTCCTTGTTCTAGGTTAAATCTTTAGCTCCATCAGAGCAAATATCCCACCTGATTCCACTTCACTGTCTGTTTTTTGTTTTTGTTTTTGTTTTTGTTTTGTTTTTGTTTTTGTTTTGTCTGTTTGTTTTTTTACATGTCTCTGTGCTTGTCTTTTCTTCATTGTGTACTTGTCCCAGTCAGGTTAAGTCCAAAGTTGTAAAGGTCACAGCAGTCTATGTCAACCCAGAGATCATCCTGTGTAAGGTCTTGATACTCTTACAGATATATAGATATATAACATCAAGACTGCATAATAGTTTTAAGATGCTCTTAAAGGTGACCTTAGTTGTATGTAACCTAAGTCTATGTGCACTCAACGATGTCATGCTGAGTCATAATTACATTCTTGTTATGCCTGAGACATGCTGCAGAATTTGTATTCTAATTGTTCATATAAATATGCGTGTGTGTGTGTGTGTGTGTGTGTGTGTGTGTGTGTGTGTGTGTGTGTGTGCATGTGCATCTGTGGCCAGCCTTGAAGCCTTGAAACACTTGAGTCTAAACAATAAAATAACGAGTTTCTGCTCTTTGCTATGTTTCCCCAAAGGAGAAGGTAGGAGAGCTGCAGAAGTAGGTTGGCCTTGACTATTCATGAAGCAAATGGAAAAATAAATGAACTCTTTATTCAGGTCGAGATTCTTTGTTCCACTTCTCAAGAGTAAATTCCGGCAATAGGTTTGTTGAAATTTATTTCCCTGCTTTCTTTTCAGATTCATTAAAAGACACAAATAGCAGGTGTGAAGGACCACACCATGGTGCCTTCCTGGCATATCTCAGAGCTCAACTGATTTAATTGCAGATATCTGCAAGCTGCCCATGACCCCCTTATGATACCTTCATGTTAGCAGGTAAAGGAGTGTCAATAAGCACATACACATTCAACTATGAGATTAATGTTTATTTTTTTTAAAAAAAACCTGCACCAACCAAGAGCTATGGTGATATTATTTTCATGTACTATATCAATCAGTTATTATTGCAAGACAGGTAAGAGAAGTTGAGCCCTGACTTTATTCTCACAGGCAGGTATTAATCACACCAGCAGGGGCTACCACATGAATCCTGTCTGCTGGGGATAACCTGAAACCCATGTGACCTCATACATTCAGAATAAGCAGTTCTAAGAACAAATGCCTTGCTACTTGTTCCTTTAAAACATCCCATTCCTCTTCCCCCAGACACCTGGATACACTCCCATCTTGGCAGACATCATGGGGTTATATGAATATTTGTCAGGTAGCATGCTGGGAAGAGATACTTTCCATTGAGTTTCCCAGCACACCATATCATTTCTTTCTTAATTTATTTCTTTTTTTTAAATTTTGCATTAAAACTTCTTTACATCATACTTACTTTTACTTTAGCATTTTTGTGCAGTGGGTAATAAAATATTTATGGAATTTTTTTGTCAGAGTAGAACTGAAGGGTAAAGAAAGATGTTCTATGGAGTTGAAGCAAAACAAAGAAAAGCTGTCAGAGGGCTAGATGCCAGACACCAAATAGAATTCTTTCAATGAAGACAAAGTAAAAAATAAATGTGATTTGATCTATAGAATATCAACATGCTTTTACTTGTAAATTACTTTGTCTGGGTACAACTTGCTTTCAAATTATTTGTGAATGATTTTACTGAATTGTAGAAGTACCTATGTATGATATGTTTGATTGTATATATGTATTATCTTTGTTGAAAATGTTGGTTTTGTAAATATTACTTACTGTTTTTCCAAGAACAGGCATTGCCATTTATATGATTTATATGATATAATATCAGCTAAACTTATAAACCTTAAGTTATTGTAGACATTTTACTCCCCTCAAGACAACTTGTTTTTGATTCAGTGTTTTCATTAAGTTTTCTTTCCAGCAATAGTGTTTAACTTTAACACCATATCATTTCTAGTGAAGGTACTGTGTGGTCCAGAAGAACAAAACACTGTCAACCTATAATTTTCTTCTAGAATAGTCTAATGGAACTGACTGTCGATTGTAAATTTTGAAAATAGGAAAGAAATCATTCTAGAATCCTTGTGATGTTAGGTACTTGCATGGCATATGATGCCATGCAATTCTAGTCTTTTGCAGTTGATCATGGGAAGCATCTTAAGTCAGATTCCTTATAAGCATGTCTCTAACATATCCAAGTGTTTAGCCAAAGCAAATTCCCACACAGAAACATGAACCAAAACACAGTGGAAAGAAAAAAATCTTATTGAGAATCTCTAAGACAATTGGATTTCATTGTTGTTGCTCAGAGCCTTTGCTTCCACGTGGAATGGGGGAGACTGTAGCTCGCTGTAGTTTCTAAGAATCTGTAAAGCATCCTAAACTATATTTTCAGAATTCTAGTGATATAGAAATGAATAATAAATAATCCACATTCTTAAAAGACACATTCCAACACAGGAGACAGTTAAGCAGCCAGTATTCAGTAGAAGTATGCTGAGTGTTCTAGAGTAGCTATGGATCTGCAGATGTGACATGTAGTGGGCTTCTTTTTCATTGATGAGTCAGGATGCCTCTGTCAGAATCTACCTCATCTCATAAAGATGAGATGCCAGAGGGTCCTTGAGGAATCATGCTATTATATATGACAAGACAAATACCAGCATGCTTTCAAAACAGAAATATTTGGAGTTTTGCTATCATGATATCAGGGACATGGCAGGATATTAGCTTACAGTGACAGATGGACTTGGTCTTTGGGGAAGAATGGTGTGGCAAGAATGTGGATGTTCCTACTGACAGTAGTGTATCTAAGACCACAGGCTTTCAGAAAGTGGACCCACTCCTCAAACTGTACAATGCAACCTATTCAGTGACAGAGGTAGGTTTCGATTTGAAAAGTGTTCGCAATTCAAAGTACTTTTTGATCACCCTGGAACATAACCTGGTTTGTAATAGACAGTGGACATTCTTTTGGTTCTATTCCAGACTTAGACCCAAGCATAACCTGGTGATTTGAGAAGGAGCATTAATAATTGACTGTTTAAGGCTTCTGATGACTCCAGTGAGCCTCTCAGGACCTTTCTGTCGAGGTTTTTCTGCTTCTTTTGCAATGTGTTCTTACTGCCTGGACAACACAAGAACTGGCTCCCACTCCCTGCAGCCTGCTGAGGCTTCCAGCTAGAAGCAATGGAGGAACATTATTCAGTAAGCAACATGTTTTTGAGAGATGGTCTCTTAAAAAATTTACTCTTTTTTATTGATTATTAAAACATGTCTGTTTTCCATCTTCATGCTGGGTAGCTACCAAGGTCTCTTTGTGTACAAGTCACAATCAAAAGCCTGTGTAAGATACATTTCTAGAATATTCTTCTATCAGTGTTATATCTACCTTTTCTTTATGTATAGTTGACAGTTTTTTCTTGCATGACCAGTTGCCAGAGATGAGTAACTAGATTATGTTCCTTATCAACTTTATTTTGATGTATTATAATGGATACAAAATAGGTTAAGTCATATGTGAGCATATTAAAGAATAAGCTATAATATTTATCATAGAAGATATTGATGACTGTATTGTCACAGAAAATCCCATTACACATTACATTAGTGTCTCATGTCCACAGAAGGTTATTTCAGATCTCATTACTGGGTATGAATGTACTACTATGAAACCTCACAGCTTGTATCTTATATATGTCATAAGTTTTGAATAATTTTCCTTTAAGATTTTGCTTTGGTTTGTTGAAAAATTGACTTAATGTTCACCATAGCAATGGAGTAGAAGCCACTGGTTGTAAATTTTGAAAACAGATCCTTTCTTTATTTTTTGTTGTAATTTAATTATGTCAATGGTATCTCAGTCTCATATACATATATGTGTGTATGTGTCTCATACATATGTCATACACACAGATTATATATATGTACATATATGTATGCTACATATATATATATATATATATATAATTATATATATAACCCAATGGCATTATATATACATGTACTTCAGTATGTGGGTTGGTGTCAATGTACACAAATTACCCAAATGTAATTTGTGAAATACTACTTTCTTTGAACATATAAGCTAAATAAAGCTCTAGGCATCTAACTTGAGTGCAGCATTTCATTTTAAAATTCTAAATATCTCTCATTTGCAATCACTCTGCAGAGGTGTCTGTCACAGCTCAGTGTGTCACCCTGAGGCTGTCACAAGTGACCTGTGAATTTACACATTCATAATCATTGGCAAGCAGGCTACTGCTCCAGCATTCACCCCAAGCAAAGAGCTTGGCTCTGGCTATGTTAACCAGCCAGCACAACATGTGATCTGAACATATGGTCAAGTGATTTGAGGTTTAGTAAAGTGAATTTCTGGAAGAGAGCTGGCCTCTGAGCCCCACTGTCAGCATGAAAAAAGATCTCCTTATTTACCCGGGTGAAAAGAAAAGGGCGCCTTCAATTACTTCACCCAGAGCCCTACACAATGAAACAGGAGGAGAAATCACACATTAATAGACAGGAGAGCAAGTGTGAGATGCTTAGTGAATGCTGCAGAAAGCACACAAAAAGTGGTTTGCAGCTCTGATTGGAAGTGAAAACAGAAGAAATTGGAAGCGAAGTCCCACAAATTAAAATTAAAACAGCAATTCTCCTGAGCTCCTCGGCCTCAGCCTGCAGACCATCCCCCATGCTCCAATTGTCCCACTTCAAGCCTAATGAGTTGGGTTGGGAAAGACGCTCCTGTAAATGAAACCGTTCATCATTTTAGCATTCATTAGGTAGTTGAGTACTTGTTATTAATGGTTCACAGTACAACAATAGAAATTAAGCATTGCTAGTATTGTTTGTATTCAGCAACCCGAGAAAATAGGTTTACCTTAAGAAATGGTGAATTGTTAAAGAGAATAAGAGAATGTCCAGGTT
>NW_022196904.1:42624884-42652444 GCF_008632895.1 Mastomys coucha | reverse complement strand
TTTTGTTTGTTTTCCATTTTTTTTGTTTTGTTTTGTTTTTAGTTTGTTTTTGTTGGTAGTGTTTGTTAACTTGACACAAGCTAGAGTCATCAGAAAATGTAGAATCTTAATTGAGAAAATCACCCAGAAGATTGGCCTGTAGGCAGAACTGTGGGGGTATTGTCTTGGTTGAAGTTTTATGTGGAAGGACCCAGCACACTGTGGGTTGCACACCTAGGCAGGTGGAGGGTTCTATAAGAAAGCAAGTGGAGTAAGCCATGAGGAGCAAGCCAGTAAGCAGTGTCATTCCATGGCTTCTGTATCAAGTGCTGCCTCCAGGTTCCTTCCCTGCCTTCCATCAATGATAGGCAGGGACCTGAGAACTGTAGGATGGAACAACCCTTTCCAAGTTCCTTTGGTCATGTTTTATGACAGCAATAGAAGCCCTTACTAACACAATAATCTTTGGCTGACTGCATACTTTGCTCTTATGGAAACTGGAAACTGGGTTTTGTTTGCTATTTTATTCACTGTCATCAGAATTTTATTACGGCTGTTGATTGACTTTGTCTCCACCTGAAGTTGGGCAATTAGATCCAAATCTCATGTTCTCTGTCTATCTTTGTAGTTACATACACAATAAGGGTTCTCTGACTGCCTGTGTCAGAGCTGTGGTGATAACTGCTGTCTGAGAAACCTGCTTAAGGCAGTGTCTAACACAAAATAAATGTCTCACAAATCCTGTCTATTCTTACTCTTTAACACACAGCACTCACGCCCAACCTTCTGGACTAAGAATAACAGCAAGCCAATACTATTTGATAGTATAATACGATTCCTCAGAATTTATAGATACCTAAATAAATAAAGGCAAATCAAAATAATCAACCACTATGTAGGAAATACTGGCAGAGATTTAAATATTTACTAGTTTTGGATGTTAGAAATGTAAAAAAAAAAAAATAATGCTATTAATTGTAAATAGAACTGCTTATTAAACAAACAAATTTGAAGTGCGATTTGGCGATGTCCACATTCTCTTTTAAGAATATTGATTAGGTGATAATTCCTTACATGAATGTACAAAGCCATGTGATTAATTCCTTACACATAAGTATCATAGCATTTTATACGTTTGCAAAATTATCTAGAAATAACTGCTAATAAAAGACTCATAAATTGTGGTACATATATATAACAAATTTAAGCTAGCTGTTACAGCATAACAGTAGTTATTTATATACTTATAAATAATAAACAAAATAAGCAAGATGTTAACAAGGCATGGAACAATATACATGAAATGTTTGAACTATGTTGAAATTTCTGTACTTACACACATATTAATCATCACAGAAAACATGTTTTAAAATATGCATTATATGAGAAACTTACAAGGTGTGGTTGGTCTTTACTACAATCCCAGAACTCAAGGGGCTGAACAGTGAGGTCAACCTGGACTTCATAGCCTGACACGGTCTTAAAGATAAGCAGAACAGGAAAACAAAAAGCTATATGGAAACCTTAGTAGATCCCCAAAAGTATTTGGCAGGTTTAATAGATACTGAAGTTCATCAATATGGACTATGTTCATTTTTAGTGGATTAATCATGAACTTCACTATTTAGAAACTCTCTGGATAGGAACTATAATAGGAATAAAGTTGTTAGAATTTTATAATAGACCAGCATCAATCTTTATGATGAACATTATATTTCAATTTGATATGGTAGCAATGTCATTTTATAGACTAAGTTTAAATTACTTTGAGCATTTTATGTAAATAATAAAATATTTAAATTTTCCTAAAGAAGGTATAGGAACCATTTTTATAGCGTATCTTTATAAGTTAATATTAATATTCACAAAATATCATAATAAAACCCTATATTTTAAGCAGTTAAAAATGCCATAAAGGGTTTTGTAAAAAAAAAAGAAAAAAGAAAAAGAAAAAAGTTTGAGGCAGAGAGAAAGAACCAATATTTGTTAAAGTCTACGTGTCAGTTGTCATGATGGTCATATTTTCATCAATCTTCACAGTCCTTCTGTAAATTCAAAGGAATATTATATATTCTAATGATTCCTTACAGTTCAAATATCTGGGGAGCAGTTAATCCTTGCTCAAATTCCAATGGACTTGCACACAAGACCGGCATGCTTTTGTTATTCCAAGGATTTATATCTGATTAAATATACTCTGTGCAACAGCTATGATATGCAAAATATCACAGCACCCAGGAACAAAGCATAAATGTCCCTAAGGAATGAAAACCTGTGTCTAAGAGATTGCTGTATTTGGAGGAAAGTTGAGAAAAGTCTCTCAGAAAGATAAGAAAATTAAGCGGAGCCTGAAAAGATCGTGGTAATGGATTCAGAGTCTTCTGAAGATCAAAAGGAGACTTGAAGGTTTCTGACTCAGTCTGTACTACCATAAGGGCATGTGTAGAGAAGTTCTAGCAACTGAAAGGCAAGCAGTAAAATTGGACAAAGACAAGTTGCGTGTGTTCCCAAGATGTGAGATGTAGTTCAACTCAGTAAGTAACATATGTCAAGCTAGGTTAATGACTGCAAGTTTTATCATGGATGCTCATTTTTGCTACAACAATTTTTAAGACATAGAAAATACCACCAATCAGGATGGAATAGAAAGTCACCAGCAATGGCAGAGAAGACAATCATGCAATTTTTTGTCTGAAAAAACGGTTTCTTTCCATATCACTGTAGGTTAATTGAAATATCTGGAGTCAGTCTGCCGCTCTGATCAATCACACGGAATGTGGTTTGGTCACCATTCCTTATACACTAATTTAACACTTGACCTGGTGTTTCTGGAAGCTTCCAGTGGTTACTCCTACAGCCTCAGAAGCTCAAGTCCCTCTGTGGTTCTCAAATCTATTTCTTTATATAGCAAGCACTTGCTCACTATCCGGACTTCACCTGGCAACCCTGAGATATGATTCGGCTTAATGAACACTTTCTATGTAACCTATAGCTTAGTATTTACCAGAAAATGCTCCTTAACCAGATACATTTTGGACACACAATGAGAGATACTGAACATAATATGAGATGCTTCAGTAATGCAGTAGAACACACACAGACACACATACACAGATACACACAGGCACACACAGACAGACACACACAGACACACACAGACACCACAGACACACGCACAGACACAAACACAACACAGACACATACACACAGACACACAGACACACAGACACACACACACACCAAAATAATTGATGAAGCCTTGCCTAGGGTGCTTGGCTACTGAGCATCATTGCCCTGAACTCTAAAGAGTTACAGTGTCACAACATATATTTCAGGAGATGCTTCTTCAAATCTAGGTTTGAGCATGATGGTAAAAGGCTGCAGACAAGGGTTGGCGTTCTCTAGGTAGCTGTTCTCTCCTAGTCCATTGATAGCATTGTGCTCATAGTGGGAAAATGGTAAGCAAGAAGGGTGGGAAGCACGAGGGCTTTGCCAAGCAGTAAGTAATATGGGTTTTATAACACAAATCTGTATTTTATTATGTGTATTCAAAGACAAACACAACCAAAGAGATTTTCTCACCTGGACTTTACTTTGTGACCTTCTGTGCTGCACCTGACAAACTTACAGTCTTCTGGAAAAGAGGGGTCCATGGTAGAACCAATATCCACATCTTGATATGCAATTTAAATGTAAACAACTCATGCTGGTATTTTCTCATGCTATGACTGGTAATGTTGGCAGGAGTCAACAAAATGAGTAGATCTGCAATCCAGAAGACTGATTAAAGGGCAAAGGTCAGAAAAGGCTCCTTTGAAAAACCTTTTTCCTCCTTTTCATAATGGGGCAGTGAGATGGTCCAGCAAATAATGGTGTTTGCTGTGTAAGTCTCGAAGCCTGATAACCCATCCACTGATAACCATGGAAATGTGAAAAGAAAGAACCATCAACTATATCAATTGTCTGTGTGGCACAGTGCCCATCACCCCAAAACAAAGAAAAAAGAACGAACATTACATAGGGATAGTTTAAGAGAAGTCCATGTAATTCTGATAGGGGTTGTCATCTTTGAAATCTTTTTTTGATAGTCAAAGTTCTGGGTAAATTATAACTCAGTGGGAAATCTACTGCTTTGGGCTCAAAGTCCAATTCCTGAAACATTTTATTTTCATCTTCCCACCTTTGAGAAAAATTTTCTTCTGGGTGCTTAGGTTTTGGATCTGAAAGAAACTGTCATAGCTTAATTATATTCAAAGCCACCCTCTTGACTTCTATTTCAGCTGTGACATTGGCTTTCACACTTGGGTTGTCTTGTATTCTCTCTGGATGGAGAATGAGAATTTTGTGTTTTCTTTGCCTGGTCAGGAATCTGTATTCGGTAAAATTTGCAGAGCAGAAAGACCTTCAACATAGTATGACCACTGTGAGATTCATTCCTTCCATGCCGAAAGTTACAAAAAATCTTTTCACCATAGCTTCTAAAAATTTTTCACAGTAAAAATCAAAGATAGGGAAAATGAAATTATAATAATTATAATCTTTTAAAGCCCCCTTTCTTTAATTATAGACAGTCTACCGTGTTGAATACCAGCTATGTAGTGGAATTATCAGCATGTGTATTTTATGGTAATATTTAACTGACTTTTGGAACTGACAAAATACAAACATTACTAATTTATTTATTTAGATATTAGTTCCAAGTGCCGAATGATTTTATGGTGTGTGAGACAGGGTGAGAAATATAGTCACACAAAACATAGTCACACAATTGGTTTATAGTTGTATGAACTGTAACGTGTATTTATAGTGTGTCATGTGTTTCTCATTATAGATTATATGGGACGGTCTGGGTGTTGTAGATTGACAATATGGAGTCCACAGAGTAAGCAGCATTCAGGAGTTACATATAATATAGATTATTGGCATATCTTAGCTCCTGTAGGTATAATGTCATGTTGCCTTTTAAGAATATGGCCACTAACTTCAACAAGATAAAATTTTAATGGGGGGGGGAAAGTGATAAAACAGTTACAAAATAAAAACCTAGGAGCTACCATGAAACCCTGTTTGTACTGAATAATACTGTTTTTACACAGTCTTTTTGACATGTTTCAATTTCTTCACCCAAAATCTATCTATTACCTTGGACCTTTGATGCTATTATTCCTATATGGCCTGAAGAAATAGTTACAAAAGTGGTTTTTGACTGAATTAGCAAGTGATAAAAGCATGTCCTAACATAGGTAATACTGTTCCCTAAGCTGACTGTACTCTACTTAGTTGCCCACTGAATTGTATCAGTGAGTGGGCAGTCTCATGGCCTTGCCTAGGTATCACATTGTTCAGAAAACCTCTTGGTTCTGTGGACATGGCAACTGTGTGTCTATCTTAGAAAAGAGAGGTTTTTGATAACACAAATGCTGTCAGAAATTAGAAGTTATGCACCACCAGAAATATCTGAGGATCCTGTTCCACACAGTGTTGGCCACATTCCCACCAGGCTTTCAAAACAGCAACCAGTAGTGCTTTGGATATCACCTAGAGCAGAGAGGACGAGTTCCTATCTTGTTTGGATTTGCCATTTTAAATGCATGGTCTCACTATGTGGCCCAGGCAAGCTTCAGATGCTCAGCCCTCCTGCTCTGTCCCCTGAGTGCCAGGACTACAGGAGTCTATCAACACAAGCAACTTAGGAATAGAGCATTCTTATATATTGACATTTGTATTGTTTTTTTTTCAAAATTCTTATTAAATTTCCATTATGGTTTTTGCATTTTTTGATCCTGAAGTGATCAAGAGTCATTGAAACTTGAAAGTTTACTAAGGAATGAAATTTTACCTTTTAATCCTTGCCTTAATTTTTATGTAAGGATAATGCCATGAATGTATAATGCATACTTTCATAATCTCTGTTTGGAAGTTGAAATGCATACTTTGGCCCATAAGTAAAGATTTAGAAGTTCAGTTTGAAGTAGGTAGAGAATTGAGATGTTATGGCCAGTTACTAACTTCTTAACTTGTGAGTTGTTTCAGTGTCCTTCACTGAGTCCGGGGTTCTCAAACTGACCCTCAAGTTCCAGCTGATTCCTGTAAGTCCAGAAGTGAGATCTTTCCTACAGGAGATTCTGCACTGAAGGAATTATTTAAATCCTGAGACTGAAACAGGGTACACTTCCTGTGGAAATAAACAATACTCAGAACTCAGAACATGAGGAATGTTATATCTGAGAAAAGCAAAGATTACTAGGTGAAAGTTATCTGTGAAAAAAACAAGACAGATAGGGAAGGCAGGAGAGAGTTAGAATGACCAACACCAATTACCCCAATACTTGCTACTCTGGAGGTGATAGATGGCTATTCAATGAACATGCATGCGAATGAATGAATGAATGAATGAATGAAGTCATGTCCTTTTAAACTTTGTATGAAAGAAATTGCCAAAGAGAAAGAGCATGACGGAGGGACTTTGCAACATTTAATTGCTCACATCAAGGCTTTCCCAGCCTCTGGAGGTATATAAAGATCCATAGCTAGGACAGCAACTTTCTGAAGCAGAGGAGACTGTGATGATATCACAGAACAATAACCAGAGAGACACTTTTGATGGTGTGTGAGCCAAACCCAGAGGCCTGAGCAAATGCTGGCACTGTTGATCTATCAGGGATGGTTCCAGTTCTTTTTCTAGAGATTGTCCAAGCCCTTTCCAACCTTCCCTTTAATGCCTGTGTCTTTTCTCCATAGGCCCCACTTATTTGTGTCCTCCCCACAGTACATGTGAGTATAAATGCTAGTCCTTCTGCCAGGAGTGTACTGTCCTATGGTACACATTTGTCAATTTCTAAAACTCAATTCAAGTGAACTTCTCACTGAATCTTACTGTTCTTTTTCTTCCCAACCTTCCAGTCCAAAATAGTTTTTCTCTAGCATGATTTCTATTACGAGCCACTAGGACATTCATATACTAACCATGTTGGTTCAAAATTACAAATCTATATACCTTTCCTACTTCACTAAGAATTATTTGAAAGCCATTGTATCATGCCAATGGCTGAAATTTTGGTATGTATCATGACATACAACATAAAGTAAGTCTAATAAGTGAAGCTATTGGTGCTTCTAAAAAGGGAAGATGCTCTTAATCTCTAGTCAGGTACTCATTCAACCACACATGCATTTACACAGCCATCCATGAACTTATATTGAAAAAACTCCCATATTATCATTTATAAATAATATTTATTCCCTATTACTCATAGGTGATGACTGTTACAAGTATCTTATGCCCCCTACCCTCTGTCAGCCCATCTTAGATGTCTTGGTCTAATCGGGACCTAGATATAGATTTCTTAGGCTTAGCCTACAGCAATTCATAGGAGGCTCAGCCACAGAAGCTTTTAGACTCTGGCCTTGTGCCCTTTGCTCTTGTGACTATTGCTGCTGCATAGCTGCTAGCAGTTCTCCAGGGAGTGTGTCTCCAAATTTGATTTGTATCTGAATGAAAACCCTGTAGCCATTTGGAGGTAAGGTCAGCTGTTGTGTGAGGGTTTCAGCTCTTTGACACTGTGCAGAGCCAGCTTGTGCGCTGGTGGCAAACTGCATCTAATAGAAGCTAATGAAGGCAGCACTCATTCCTTTGGCAAGCATCTCATTCCCTTCTCCATTTATTTGACCTCAGATGCTTCCAGCAAGCTTAATATGTCTCTGAGGCAAGGGCAGCTATGCCAGTTGTGACAACATGAGGACAGGACAGATAACTAAAAAGTGCCCTGGATGGGGTTCATAGCACTGAAAATGTCGCACACATCACTGCAATAGTTGTATGCAATTGAGATCATGATCCCCTTTCCCAGGAAAATTAAGATAATGTATTTTCTAAGGTAATCTATTTTTCAAGCAGAAGATTCAATGCTTTGATGAGATGGCATTATATAATCTTCTAAACAACTTCATGAGCCAGTTGTTGTTATCATTGCATTATGTAAAGGTGAGAAATTGGGATTAGTATAATCACCTACATTATTTTCTCAGTGTTAAAACGCATAGAACTTTAAGATGTACATTTGCCTTCTACCCTAGGGTAATAGGTACAAAAGGGATCCTGCTGATATAGCCTTTCATCCTCTGCTCATACTGCCATCTTAAAAATACAGTCACTGTAAGTTGGTTTGCCCTAGGGCTTAGTAGCTGTGGACCTAACATGAAAATTTCCAAACATTTAAAATAATTGATAACCACAAATAAGTTTAACATAGCTTCAGATTTTTTTCTTCTTCAAGACAATTATGTCATATTTGATTCAGCTTCTCAGAAAATATAGTTATGTGGTTCTGAAATAAATGATAGGATTCTACTAAAATGTGCCTTGAAATTTATTGAGCATAGAATACAATTCAAAAGACTGCATTGCATTTTGAATATACACACATGTGAGATATGAAGTCTACAGTGTGACTTAGTATGAAATATGCATGTAGAATGTGTGTTCTCACACTAACAGTAGCTTTGTGAAGAACAAGACCTTGCTTTGTTCAGCCCCTATTTTGCCTGTTCTCTCACATGATGCTACCAGAGTCCTCGTTTAAACGGATGCCCTCTATGCATTTGTAGAAGATATGAATATGTCACTTCTAATGGCCATTTTAGGAGCTATGTCTTGTGCCCCATACCTGTCACCCAAACACTGAGATAGCTGAGAAGGGAAGATTGCCACATATTCCAGAAGGCCAGCTAAGACTACAGCTAGATTCTGTATCTCATTTTTTGTCATTGTTGGTGTCTCTGTCTTTCTCTCTCTCTAACACACAGTAAAGTTTATTGTAGTATCATAAGAAATGCTTATATTATTGAACTCAAGAGAAAAACTAAATTCACTAACCAAATATATTAATGGAAATATAATACAATATGCTCAGTGTCTAATCTGATTCACTATGTAGGTTGTGCTATACGCTGTGCATCTTCTGCTGCTTTTATTTTCATTAATGTTATTTAATAGATTCTCTTCTTCATTAACCTTAGATGGTAATTTCATGATCTGCCATAGGCTGAGAATCTGGACTCCATCTCAACCTTCCTTATTCTCAATACTATTTATCTTACACCCTAAACCTCTCCCTGTTTGCCTACAACTCTTTGAAGATCATTCAGTTTCAAATTTATTATGGCGTATTTATTCATGTGACATGGACTCTTTACTGATTCTCCTACTTTAAAAATGATCATTATGCTAATATCAATATTATACCTTCAGCATTGACGCACAGAACCTGACAACATGATGAATTCTTAACAATACACTGACCTGACCTACTTTACTACAAAGAAGGATACAGAAGCATTGGGAGGAATTTACTGAAATTAGTTAAAAATTACATATCAAATGTTTGGACCTATTTTCCTAATGGAGTACATTGTCCTATTAAACCACCATCTTTGACAAGCACAGATAGAAAGGAAAGAATATAACCCTTTTTGGTAGAATAACCCAACATCGTTCTCTCAACAGATACTTCCATAATATTAAAATATGAAGTACTAAGTACAAAAGAACAAATGGAAGCTTTCATGATGCCCAAGGTGTAAGCTTAAGTCATGAATTAGCTAGTCTAGGCATGTATACAAGCACCCAGAGAGCAGTTCCTATCCATAACAAAACATAACGGAATTTGGGTTCTGAGGAATCAGTAACATGTCACATGAATAAATATACCATGATACTGAGTGATCTGCAAATTGTTGTGGGCACATGAAGAGAGGTCTGGGGTGTAAGATAAACAATACTGGGAACAAGGAAGGTTGAGAGGGAGTCCAGATGATCAGATGATGAAGGATCATGAAATTACCTTCTAAGGTTAATGAAGAAGAGAATCTATCAAAAAAGATTAATGAAAATAAAAATAGCAGATTATGTATAACATATAATGTACACAGTCTACATAGTAAATCAGATTAGCTACTGTGCATAGTATTTTCTGTCATCTGGACACCTTCATTTTTATAGGTGGAGAAACAGACAGACTGACAGACACAGGAGTATTCCAGTTATTAAGTGGAAATAGCTCTCCAGGTCTGTCTCATTTGAGTAAACATTTCAGAAGAGATAATAATGATAATAACTGAAATTTATAGTATTGGTGGAAGGATGGAAGACTGACACAAAACCTAGTAGGGAAGCACCATCAAAGGACTGGTGTAAAGACTGCAAGAATGCAGGAATCAAGTGAAATAGAGGAAGAAAGGGTTTAAATAATAACAGCAACAATGATAATATAGTTAATAATACAATTGTGTAAATTGGGTAGGGATGGCAAATTAGGACATGATGCCATTTACCAAACTGGGATGATTTGGAAGTGAGAACTCCCACAGTCTCTACAAGGCCGTCTTTCCAATGAGCTTGTTTTTAAGATGACAGTGGTAGTTTGTGGGGAGGACTCCATAATATTGAATATGTATAATAATCTATATGTGGATTGGACCACTTCGCTGATGATTATGGTTTTTAAAAAAGGTTCATGATTTTAGCTTGTTTGCAATGAGGTTCCAAATACACAACAGAATTTATCACGAAGCTCTCAGTGTATTCAACTAATATATGTGTTAAAATGCATACTATACATCTTACTTTTGACTAATGAGATTTCAAATCCACCCTGATTCACTCCAGTTTACAGAAGGAAATTAAAAAATTGATTGGTTACTTCCCTCCCTGTGTCTGAACACCTTGATTGGCCAGCTGCCGGTGGCTAGGCAACCAGGCAGAGACTGGAGTAAGCAGCAGACTTCATCTCAGCAGGAGCGGTGCAGCAAGAAGCTCTGGGATCAATTAAAATGCCAGGCTTTTCCAGGCTTGTTTCCAGAGCATCTGGGCATGATTCCACATAAATTTAAGGAATTACAGATCAGACAAATGTAAACATTTCTGTGCAGTGCTTAGCTCTGATTTAAAGAGAGAGAGAGAGAGAGAGGATGGAATTCGCCACAGTCATGAAGCCTAGTGGGGGTTTACACCTCTAGTAGATTTCCTTGCCCTTCTAAATTGCTTTATTATTTTAGGTATGTGGTGTTTGAAGGCTTCTTAAATCATCTGTGTTCCTTTGGGAAGGAAGAGAGAAAAAGAAACAAAAGAAAAATCAGTCCTTGTTTCATAGACTAAACAGTAGGGTGTGACTCATTCGTTAATTTTATACTCACACCTCTGAAAGCAGAATTTATTAAGTCTTCATTTTCCTGCTATTTGGCCTCCTGAGTCTGATTTAGACAGAAAGCTCATATGTGTCCCCAAAGACAAAGAAAGACCTTTTCTTCCTTAGAAATTGTGGAAGTCTGGCATTTTGGGTGGAACCTCTGCCCCTTTGTCTCATTTTATCCATCTCTTGGAATCTGAAGCTCTGTCAGCTTCCTTAAAGCATAACTTTGCCCTGCTTGTGTGCTGTGGGCTTTCTATCCATTTCAGAGGGAATGGGCTAGAGGCAAAAGGCTGGGTCAGCAAGCAATACAACAATGATGGCTTGTTAGAGGCACACAATGTACACAGAGGCAGCTGGGTGGCTGAGAGAGCACCAACACTGTGAAGCATATGTGGATTTCTTCTTAGGCACCATGAAAACAGCAATGTCGTGGTAGCCCAGACACAGCCCACAGCTGTCTTTTATAGCAAAGTAGAAAGACATGAGCTCTGGTTGTATGTCCAATCTGCACCAGGGCAAAACTCAGTATTTTTTAATTGGATTGCTTACATATGGATAACATAACAGCTAGACTTTCAACATTCCTTCCAGCTTTATAAATGTATATAACCTTGTGGTCAATAATTAAAGAGGTGAAGAAGCAATGGGTGAGCTTTTAGAGTTGGGTTCCATACTATGTATCTACTTTATGTTTCAGTCTCTTGATACATAAAATATTGCCTCTGTCCCCAGATGAAAAACACGGTGTTGTGTCAAAGTCATATACCAAGGAAAGACAAACCCATGTACTTTCTGCCTTCAATCCCTCTGAAATCCTCTCACTCCAGAAACCTAAGGCAATGAGTATTCTCTACCTAGAGTTGGCTTAGGCTAAACTGTATCTATATCTATATATCTCTATTTCTATCTTTATACCTATATCTATCTATCTACCTATCTATAATCTATAATGTTCATTTCCAGAGTAATATATAAGCTTAGGAAAATATCAGTTTAACTATCTCTGGCCATTTCAGCAACAGAACTATAAGGTAAAGGACAATCTCCAAGCAGAACACAAGGCATAACAAAAGCCTTGGATTCCAGCCTGGTATTCCAACACTGGATGCCTTCAACGTTATAGGTCACAGGTCTTCCAAGGGTACAAAAATATACCAAAAAGATAGTGAGTGGTGCATTAAAACTATGCTACATGTAGAAGGGTATTTCAGATACCCATTACCCACAAATGCTTGTGATTTCTGTTTTTATTTTGAAGTTGCCAAATTTATGATCTGAGTTTTCTCTTTAGTTCCACTCTTCATATTTTTCATGCCTAATGACAATGCTCAGAGACCCTGGGGTGAGTAAACGGCAATTTAGTGGAAGCAGAAGAATTTGTCCTTGAAGACATTAAGCAGGAACTGTTTCTAAAAATCAGCAACTAATTCTGCTGTAGAGTTGCTGTAAATGGACTTTAGGAAATGCATTATTTATTTAGAAAGATGCAACTTATTTCTTTTTGGTTGCTATTTTATGAAGGGAGTTCCTCAGTAATAGAGTCTCAAGTGGTAGTTACATGTTTTCCAGTTTGTTTCAGAATTTAAGTCCTGCCCTTGTTGGTGATGTACCCCTGAAGTTCGTGGAAGCCCAGACCTCACAGCTCCCATGAATATATGCTATCATTTTGGAAACCTGATGTCTCTAAATCCCTAAAGAAACATTCTCTCAAACAAACAAACAAACAAACAACAACAACAACAACAAAAAACAGACCAAGCCCTATCTTCATTCGGTTCGTGGGATCCATTATCTCCTCTTTATTTCAGATTGTCAGTATCAGAAATTGCTGATATTACTCCTCTATACTGTTTCTCTTGTTATCGCTTGTTACAGACCCCTGGTTAGTGGCCAAAGTCATTTCCTTAGCAAAGGTTCAGGCCAGGCATGATGGCAAGAGGACTGGACAGCTAGGTCATTTTCCTTTTAGCAAGTAAGGAAGAGACCAGTCTGAAACACTTGAGTCCATCAAACAGTAAAGCACAGTCATCCCTTTGATATTCATTTTCAGTTGTGTGTTTTTTTTTCTCCTGAATATGGACAAGGCTGAGAATTTTCCAGTTCTTTAATTTGATTTTCTCTTCAGATAACAATTCATTTTCAGTCAATGTATTCACTTTCTTTCACTTTACAAGGAACTGGTCTTTCAACACTGTCCAGAAACTTCTCAACTAAATATCTAATCTCATCACGAATAATATTTCCCTCTGATAGATCAGCAGCAGCACAAGAGAGGCTTCGCTCAGGGACTGAGGACCCTGAGAAAAGACCTGAATTAACAGAGAAATCCTCTGCAAAACCAAGGCAGCCTAAAGCAAAGCATTGAATCTAAATTCTGAGTGGCAAAACTCATCCATTAGCAACCCAAATAGGACTCGCAATGCTACAGGTGTGGAACAAGCTCCTGCTGGCTTCTCGTAGGGTGTGGATTATCAGCCACAGACTTATAACAAAATTCTTGACACTGGGAAGCTTAAGCAACGAAACCTCAATTGTTCACAGCTTTGAACACTGGAATATCAGTGTTCCAGTTGGTTTGCTTCTGTGGAGGGCTTTTCTCCTGACTTGGGGCAAATATTTTGACATTGTATCTTCATAGGTCTTCTCTTAGTGCATGTGTGTGAGGTGGGAGAAAGGAACAGATGAAAGAAAGGATGGAAGAGAGGAGAGAGGAAGTGAGAGAGATTGGAGAAGAGGAGAGGTCCTAATGTGTCTCATTTAAGCACAACAGTCATATCTGGTTAAGACCTTACACCAGGAACTCACTTAGCCTGAATTCTTTTCTTAACGACTGTCTCTTATTTGGGCTTCTAAAATAAGTTTCTTTACACTAGATTACTCATAAAGAATTAAAATTTATTCAAAACAGGTAGAGAAGGCTGGGAAGTTTAAGAGCAAGATGAAGAGATCTTAAGTGCCTAGGGTGAGTCCATTCTGCATAGATGTCATATTCTAGCTGTGCCTTCCAATGGTTGAAGGGTTGGCATCATCTCTCTGACCTCTTCCAAGACTATACAGTGTCTCCAAACAGACACATTAGGTCCTGGACTTTACTGTATGCATTTGGAAAGGAATACAGAACTAGTGAGTCTTAACAAGGCAGCTCAAGAAAATTAACTAAGATAAATACTGTTTTTTTTTTTTCTGAAGAGAAATATCTGGTTCAACTCCTAGAGTAAGAGGAATGTCAACAATAATATATACTCCAAAGTAGTACTGAATATAGGCAAATTTGAAATCTTATGGTAAGTTGTTAACATTTGTAGTTAACTTTGAATCCAGAAGGAAAAGCTAACATCAAGGAACTCTACACATAAATAAATCCATGACAAACCGTCCACTCACAATGAGGTTACTAGGGAAAAAGTAGCTGCAGACACAGTTCCAACACACTTTCAAGTAACAGTCATTACTTCAAACTATATACTACAAAGAACAGAGGAGGGTAAAGCATAAACAAATCCCCATTCTACTTCACATCTATAATTCAGCACTGTGAGATGAAGGCAAAAGGGTTGTTCTGAGTTCAAGGCCAGCCTGGAATGGGCCAATGTCTCAAAAACACTGAAAGGAATATTCAATCATTCTACAAACTTACATACACTTTGTTGATAAAAATTGAAAAGAAGATAGGTCAATTTGATTTAGTAGACCATGTCTACTCCTAATGGAAAGTTCACAACTTTATAGAAAAATACATCTTCACTGCTTAAACTTTTAGTGTGTCTTTTATGTTGGCAACCAAAACATTAGCTTGTCTTCTGTTTCTTACAGTGTGGTCATACTGACTCTCTCTTGTATGGTGAGAAAAAAAATAAGGAAAAACATAATACAAAAATCAAAACAGTATAAAGGAAGAAAAAAGGTGAGTGTTCAAAGGTGGGGTTATGAGAAAATACCAAAGTAGAATTCTGGGAAGAGTAAAACTACTTGTCTGCTTAACTGGTTAAAATATATGGTTTCCTATATACTAGCTAAGTACTATCTCCTGGGAGGTAACTGGACTTTCTGGCAGGATTTTAAAGAGTTTGTGCTGGTTTGGAAAGTAACTCTGTTCTTCTGACAGCAGAAGGGCAAAGCTGATTGTTTTTCTGTTCTGCCATGTTTTTCTGTAGCCAAGGCACCATCAGCATCGGCAGTTTGTACCCACCAGTCCCTGGAATCAAGAGGCATGCAAATATCCTGTCTTAGGTTCTCAGCTTTGGATACAGCAACAGATTGACTAGCACTAAAAGAAATATTTCTATTTTCTCTTCTCCTAATGGGATTGAAAATCTGACAGAGCCAAACCAAGAGATTTATTTCGGCATATGTGCTTGAGAGTTAGAGCCTATTGCAGCAGGGAAGACATGGTAGAAAGCTTGATGTAGTCAGTATTTGGATAAGAATGTGGTTGACTGTTTTATACATAACTCCAGTTAGGAAACAAAGGGTGACTGGACAGGAAGCAGAGACAAGATGTAAGATGTAAGACCACTCCCAATGGCTACCTCTGTCAATCAGAAATTATCTGATTATTATACAACCTCCCAAAAGAGCTCCAGCAGCAAGGAACCATGTGTATAAACACATGAGCCTCTGGGTAGCACTCTATACTTTTTTTTTCCGAGACAGGGTTTCTCTGTGTATCCCTGGCTGACCTGGAACTCACTCTGTAGACCAGGCTGGCTTCAAACTCAGAAATCCAGCCTGCCTCTACCTCCCAAGTACTGGGATTAAAGGCATGTGCCACCACTTCCAGACTAGCATTCTATATTTTAATCACAAGAATTTTGGAAAAAAATAAGAATATCTAAAACAAAAATTTTTAAAAAACCCATGCTTAAGTATTGCATTAGTCATTACCAAGAAATAAAATTTTCAGATTGACCTATGGACAATGCCAATCAAAACCACAGGCCAAAACCTTAAAATTGACAAAGATTCTAAAATATATTTGGGATTGTAAATGGTCTTAGAAATTCTTCATTTCTCCTTTAGATCTGAGAGATTGTATTTTTGGTGTAAATTCCTGGCTGCTCATTTTTTTTTTCTTAAGAACATTGAGTGTGTATTATTTTTCAAATTTTGCCAGTTTACTCTGGAATGTTTTGTTAGGGAATCCTGTCCCTTTGGCAAGTCACGAAGCTCTGCCATTTTGTTCTAGCCATCTTGCACAGTGCAGCTTTTGTAGTTAGAGATCTTCTCCAGGGATCTGTCCTGCTGTGCTGGGTTGGTTTCATGTTCAGATGAGGTAGGGAACCCTCTGGGTAATATCACCAGCTTAGAACAAAGGTTGCAGGCCTACTGTGTGTAGAGAACAAAGCCTCATAGTTGAGAGCAGGTATGTAACAAAGGTGGCAAGCTGCCTCTGCAGCAGATATGACCATGGGGGCTTCACAGAGATGGGTCTGGGAACATACAGGGTTTTAAATATATAAAACGACCTTTAAAAAGAACAATTCAAGGGTAGGAATTAACCCAACCAAATTAAAAGCTTACCATAAACCCATAATAATTAAGATAATGTAGGATAGACATAAAGACAGAAATTTGAGTCAATGAAATCAAATTTACAGTGAACCATTGTTTTCTTTATATTCACAGACAGTTGTTGCCCAGTCAAAGAACCAAGGCATTAGCCAAACATCAGGCAGTGCTTAAGGAGTCTTGTGGAAGTATTGGGGATAGAATTTTGCAAACCAGAGAGGTCAAGGACAATACAAGAAAACCTACAGAGTCAACTAACCTGGGCCCATGGGGGCTCACAGATACTGAAACACCTACCAAAGAGCATATAGGGGCTGAATCTAGGCCTCCTTCACATTTGTAGATGTGTGGCTTGGTCTTCGTGTGGGTCCCCTAACAATTGGAGCTGGGGCTATCTCTGATTCTGATGCCTGCTATTGCATCCCCTTCCCTTGTCTGGCCTGTCTGTGTGGGCCTCAGTGGGAGAGGATGCGCTTAATCCATCTGTAGCTGAAGTCCCAGGGCAGAGTGGTACCCAAGGGGAAGGAGAAATGGGGGGAGGCATTTGTAAGAGCAAGACTGGGAAGAGATGAGGAAGGAAGGACTATGATGGGGATGTAAAGTGAATAAAAGAGTTATTGAAAAAATAAAACATGCATGCTAAAAAGTGCAAGAAAGTAAATACAAAGAGAACCAAGGTGTTTTGATTGATAAATTTTACTGAAATTGGATATTGAGGAAAATAAAAGTAAACCCTTATCTAACATCCTACCCAGCACCAAAATGAAGACAGAGCTATGTGTTCACAATAGCACAGGAAGAAGGTCCTGGGCACCCATAATCAAGACTTCAGTTATCCATAAGCAGTACTGTCACCACCTTTGACCAGGACCCCAGCTACTAATGAGCAAGACTCAGCAGGACCCCAGCCATCATTCTGTAGGTAACATTTCACTTCGTTTTAAACTTCATGTTGGAATTGCTTTAATTTATTCATTTTTATCCCAGGTGCTTACCTCTGGGAGAAGGAATAAATAGCAACATACGTTTCCTTCTTTGACATTCCTATTTCAATTAGAATTTCTCAGGCAACCATGGAAATGTTATTGCCATACCAACTTTCTCAAAGTCCCAGAGTCTCCAGGGACCCCCACCCCCACCCCAGACCTGGCCCCATTTCATGAGCTGAAATTAATTTCCATGTTTATTCAAGACACTACTTTTTGTATTTGTATTACACTATAAAAGTTTGACATGATTTGGGTGAACTCTTGCACCCAGACACAATCCACAGCTCAGTTAAAAACCCTGGACTGAATTAACTTACCACAAACCTTGTTAGCCCCTGGCTGCATCAAAATAACCCAGCACCCAGTTTCCAAAATCAAAGTAAGGCAAGTGTTGGAGATGTCTTTCGGTGGCAGCTAATGAGGTGTTATTTTGTAATGTCAAAATGTGCTAGCAGACAGGCATTTAATCATTTATATTCCAAGTTTCAAAGTTCAAGTTATAATTGCTGAGGAGCCATGAAAAAATGTAGATATGTCTCTTTTGTAATTTTTCTGAATTTCAAGTAAAAATATTAGATTCTAAATGATAAAGTAAAGTGTGTGTGTGTGTGTGTGTGTGTGTGTGTGTGTGTGTGTGTGTGTGTGTGTGTGTGTGTGTGTGTGTGTGTGTGTGTTTGTGTGTGTGTTCTAAAACAATTAAAACCAGACTTAAGGGCAATCCTACAACCCTGTACCAAATTATCTCTGACATTAGTTCTTCACTGGTAGAAGAGTAAGACACCTTCTTCCCAGGATTCCTGAGGAGCCATGGAGGGTTGCTCATTTGTATTGTAGGTGAGGCATCTGACTTGCCTTCAGAGTGATTGTTCAGTCCCTTAAACTGCAACAAAAATATTAGATAAGTGCATGTATGTGACTTTTGTCTCTCCCCATAGGAGCTTGTTAGGGACCACAAGCTAGTACATAGGTGTTTGGTAAACAGTAACTTTTGAGAATATATTGATGACATAATGAGATTCCTTTGCTCTCTTCTGGAATAAGGTCAGATTAGCACAACAGAGGATGACTACCAGGTAGGTCCCCATTCACAGCACACAAATGAGATAGATACATGATCAGAGCAGCACTGCATGGAATCCAAGGAGATGGCCCAAGTCCAATCAATCTCTAGAGCTCTACCTTGCTTAGTTTGGTCTTGGGAAAATGGCTTAAACCATGCTTACTCCAGTTTCTTTGTCTCTGTACAGAAACAATAGCACCGATTTCATGGGCATCCATGCAGCAGTTTAAGATAAATATTGCTTTAGTGAAAAAGATAGGCTGTGCAAGCTTAATTTACTTTTTGATTGATAAGGCAATTCATATGTCCTGGGATGAGGGTTCAGATACACACTGATAGCTTAATTATTTGAAGTCATAACTTAATTTGATTTCTAAATTTTTAAGGAGTATCTTCAAGGTTGTTTCCATTAAAAATCTGTTCTAGAAATTCTAATGCTTGTTTTTAAATGTAAATATTCCTGGGAAAGGTAACAAAGCAAAGTATTAACAAGATGTCAGAATTGGAGTTAGCCAAAGCACACGTGGACTGGGCCTGTGTGCATGCGTGTTTGTGTGTGTGTGTGTGTGTGTGTGTGTGTGTGTGTGTGTGTGTGCAGAGAGAGACAGAGAGAGGGATTTATTAGATGTCTTTGTCCCATGAGATTTAAGGGCAAGAAACCCTGTGTAGTTAGGGATTGACACCATCCATAATTAAGGTGTGTCTTCCCACCTCAATTAGCTTCATCTAGCTAATCTCTCACCGGTGTGCCCAAAGGTAATCTAATCTAGATAACCCCTCACAGGAGTGCTAAAGTGTCTCTTAGGTGATTCTAAAGACAAGAAACAATACTGGGCATCTAGGTCCAGTTCCTGCATGTTCCCTGGTTGGTGGCCCAGGCTCTGTGAGTCCTCATGGGTCCAGATTATTTGACTCTGTGGGTCTTCTTGTGGTGGTCTTGACCACTCTGACTTGCTCACTTCTATCCCTTACTCTTCCACAAGACTCCCCAGGCTCGTTTGGCTGTGGGTCTCTGCATAGGCTTCCATCTCTGCTAGATGAACTCTCTCAGGAAACAGTTCTGATAGATTCTTGTCAGTAAGTATATCAGAGTATTATTAATAGTGTCAGGTTCTGGCTCTCTCACATGGAATGGATCTCAAGTTGGTATAGTCATTGGTGTTTCCTTTGTCTCTGCTTAATCTTTATCCCTGCACATCTTGTAGGCAAGAAAATTTTGGGTTGAAAGTTTTATGCATGGATCAGTGTCCCCCTACCTTCTCTAGAAATCCTGCCTGGCTACAGGAGGTGGCCATTTCAGTCTCTACTTCCTCTCTGGTAGGACTCTATGCTAGGATCATTTCCATAGTCTCTCTCTCTATCCTCTTCCATCCCAGGCATCCAGCTAGTCACTAAAGATGCCCCTCCTCCAATTTCCATTCTTATTAGCAGGCATCTTTCACCCCTGCTCTCTCCACATGTGATCTCCATCAGTGTTCCCCCCCTCTTCTATCCAGTTCCCTCTCTTGATCCACCACAGATGACTATGTAGATTCCATTTCTGTGTAAGATTCCTCCATCTTCCCTTGAGACCTCCTTATCACCCACTTTCTTTGAGTCTGTAGATTGTAATATGGTTGTCCTGCATGTTATGGCTAATATTATAAGTGAGTACATACCGTACATGTCTTTCTGGCTCAGGATGATATTCTCAAGGTCCATCCATTTGCTTGCAAAATTCATGATGCCTTTGTTTTTAATAGCAGTATAGTATTCAATTTGTGTAGATATATCACATTTTCTTTCTCTGCTCTTCAACTGAGGGACATCTAGGTTTTTCCAGTTTCTGTCTATTACAAATAAAACTTCTGTGAACATAGCTGAGCAAGTGTCCTTGGTGGTATAGTGGAGTATCATTTGGGTATATGCCTAGGAGTGGTATAGTTGGGTCTTGAGGTAAAAGGTATTCCTAGTTGTTTGAGAAACCACAAAATTGATTTCTAAAGTACTTGTACAAGTTTGCACTCCCACCAGCAATGAGGAGTGTTCCCTTTGTTCCTCATGTGCTATCACTTGAGTTTTTTTTTACCTTAACCATTATGATGGTTGTAAAGAGGAATCTCAGGGTTATTCTGATTTGCAGTTCCCTGATGACTAAGAACTTTGAATATTTCTTTAAGTGCTTCTCAGACATTCATGATTCCTGTGTTGAGAATTCTTTGTTTAGCTTTATCCCTCAATTTTCAGTTGGGTTGTTTGCATCTAACTTCTTGAGTTCTTTATTGGATGCCCCCTCACATGGACTGCCTGGTTGGGCATCAATGGGAGAAGATGTGTCTAGACCTGCTGGGACTAGGTGCTCCAGAATGGGGTGGTACCCCAGGTGGGTTCCCCTTTTCTGAGGAAAAGGAGAGGAAGCAACTGGGGGTTGGGGGAGTGGTGTTATAACTGTGGGACTGGGAAGAGAGGAGGAAGAGCAGCTGTGATTAGGTCATAAAATGGATTTAAAAGAAAGAAACAATATTGACCACCACAGGTTTGAGTGGATCAAATGAAGCCAAAGCACAGTGAACAGTATTCATTCTTCCTTGTTCTCCTGATTAAAATGTTAATCTCTCCTTGAAACGTCTTTTCAGAAACTACTTTAGTTAACCAAATATTTAGGTGAACTGACACATAATATGCCAACAAAAACCAAGATTCTACTGGCAGATTTCTCCAGAAGCAACACACATATTCTTAACATGAGTTAGCAGGTACTCTCAAACTACTTCATTTATTCCTAACAGTCTTATAGAACTCACAATTAAGGCACAGCATCCCTACTCTCTAGGTAACTCCTAAGCTTGTATTAAAGCTTCCTGGTTTTGAGAGTTTGGTTCATTTTTCCTACTATTTTCTACTTTCAGTTTCTAATCATTCCACTTAGAGTTTTACTTTATTGTAATACAATATTTGATATTCCATTTAAAGTTCATTAGTACTTTTTACAGTTCCCTAAAATTCTTGCAAATCACTCGGTAAATTTTCTTTAACTACTTCAGCTTTTGATGAATACATTTTTCTAAAGTAGACATGACTTTAAAATTCAAAGTTAATCAACCTGTGTCTGAAGGTTGTTGTCAAGCTTCTGTCATGACTGGTACACTTTATCTCAAAAGTTCTACTTAAAATCCCACATCTTGGAAAAAGTCCTCTTCCCCCCGTACCCTGTGAACATTTAAAATTTCACTCCAAGTCAAATTCCTGGTTTTTGTTTTGGGGTTTTGATTGTTGGTTTGTTTCCTTTTTCCTGAGAAAAGTGCTTCTTAGCTGGGAATCTCAGCTAACTTCACTTAAAAAAGATCTTTTTGGTCAGAATAGAGTTGCTTGCTTACCTATAGCTGCAAGGTGACCTGAAGAAGAGACTGGTTTTTAGTGAAAAAAAAAATCCAGTCATTCCAGAAGGAAGGTAGGGGTGGATAAAAGTGGGTGAGAGGACAAATCTGGCCTCTGTGTGTGATAAATGAGGAAGAGGATGGTGATCATTTTGAAAAGCTGAATGACTTCCACTTAACTGTGCGTTTGCCATTTTCAATGTTGGGACTTGGGTAGTTCAGGACAGCCACTCAAGCTTACTCTGAAGCTGAGAAAAACCTGGAACTCCTAATTCTCCTAACTTTACCTCCCAAGTCAATGGGGTTATAGGCATGCACCATCAGATTCCACTTTGTCGTGTATTTCAGAGGTTTATTTTTTAACTATGTCTGTGTTTGTGTGGGAGTTTGTGCACTTGTGGGTGTAGGTGCCCAGGGAATTCAGAAAAGGGTGATAGATCCCTGAATGGAGGTATAGGCTGTGAACTGCCAAACATGGGGTCTAAGAGTTGAACTCAAGTTACTTGCTGTAGCAGTATGCAACCATAGTTTTGGAGATTTATTGTGCATTTTGAGTCCCAATATTTTCTATTGAATTTGATGAGCAGAATTTAAGTCTCACTCACATTTAAAGAATCTGACGAAAGTTTCTTATTTCTTCCACTGTAACTCATATTCCTTTTCCTACACCATGGCTCCCCCATCATCTTCCCAAACTCTCATTTCATCATATCTTAGTCCTTCAGACATAACCCACTGAACTCCACATCAGTCAAGTGGTTAAATCCAAAGTTCCTAGAAAATGCAGTTACAAGCAACTGAAAAAAGCAGTCTGAAAAAGTCAACTATTTCACTGCCTGCCCATGATGCTTCTTGTTTCAGCTCCAGCCCTGTAAAAATAAAATATCGTTAGTGGAAGCCAACTCATTACCCCATGAAATTCCTGCAGCACATGTGCTTGTGAATGTAAGTCAGATCTTAACTTGGCAGCAGTGTTTTACAAGAAATGATTTCATTGTGTTGGTTTTTTATTTATAGGCACATTTCTTTTTGGCAGGTAATCCCAAAGATCAAATTGTGAGAGCAATCTACTCTGGGGGACAAAACTCAGACTTTCAGTGACTTGAAGAGATTACCTGTCCTGGATCCCAGATAGCCTGGATCCAAGTGCCTGGGATTTACTGTATACTCTGCCTCCTCTTGCCATCATTGCTTACACCCTCTGTACTCACTGTTGGTCACATTTTAGCACACTGATGCCAGGTTATAACACCATTAAGATTTGAATGGCTATCCTGGTGTTTGGCAGTAGCGTGACTTTGTCCATACTGCAGATCCCTCTTTTGCCTCGATGTACTTTTCTATGAAAATAAGCATCATTATGTCCAGCTCATAACATTGTGATGGGTTTTGAATGAGTTAATATATTGAAGTTCTTAGCATAGCTCCCAGCAAGCCCTGTTCTGTAACTGGTGGCTATTACTCTTATTGTCATCCAGATGGATTATAACAATAACCTGGTGTGACCTAAATTAGCCAGCAAAATAGCCCACTAAGTATGTATTCCAGAATAGCATACAAACATTCTATAGAAATATAGAAGGGATAGATATTCCTAGGGAATAAGAAACTCAGAAAACTGGGGCACCGTGAGTAGTTATCTGGGATTCAAGTTTACTATTTCTTCTGCAAGCTTAGGAAGTATAAAATTTGAGAGAACCTCGGGATTTATCCAATATATTTCATTCATTTTACAAAGGAAAAATAGGCACATAAGTAGCATAATGATGACAGTTAATTAGTGGACATAGGGACATTATTTTAGTTTCCTGTGCCTCAATATAGGGATTATTCTTTTTATATCAAGACAAGAGAATCATTTCATGCCATTTCAAATAAAGATGAGAAGAGAAAATGAAGTTGGATGTATGTTTAAATCCTGGAGATATCTGCTTACAAAGAATCTGATTTCAATGTAGAAGTATTCATCTGATATGCCATCTTGGATTTTTACAAGTCTATGGGCTTGTTTTTCCAGAGCTGTGTTTATGCAGCTGGTTCTCCAACTGTTTCTTAGAGTGAAATAAAAGACCTATTTCAATATTGTGGATGAAGCTTGAAATCTTTGAGATGGACAAAACAGTGCTGGGTGTAGGCTACACTTGAGTGGCAAGAATAAGAATCTCATCTTGTACCTGCTCCATCTCAGCCCTAAGGATGAACTAACAACAGAATATCAATTGCCACGATGTACAACTGTATGCTTATTCTATAGAGAGCTTTCATTCTCTGTTCAGGAACAAGCTATCGCCCACCTAACATGCCTCAAACTGACCAGAGAAGAAACCAATCTCAGAAACTGCTAGGTGAATATGCCAAGATCACATAATCAATGAAGGCCAACTGGATTAATACAAGACAGAGCAGAGATACGCACTCACATATATTTACATGCATGTGTGACTAAAGCACACAACCAGTAGAGATCCCTAGATTACAGTAAAAAGAACACACACACACACACACACACACACACACACACACACACACATCAAGTAATTGAAAGATGGTGCAATTAAAGACCACAGCAGAACAACCCACTCTTGCAAACATTAATAGCAAAAGGATGCTCAACAACCATCAGTTTGTCAAAATTTTATATAGCTGAGACCCAGATCTCAAACTTGAATATCGAAGTCTTTAGGAATGAAACTGAGTAAGAAAAATACACTCTTCTTGGGTTAGAAACACCCACAGGCAATGATGTGGGCAGGGAGCTTAGATTTTAAAGAATTTTTTGAGAAACAGGAAAAAAATGGAAGTCAGAATTCAGGCTTAAAAATAGTTCTGCTTTAAGGTCTTTTTAAAAATATTAGAACTAAGTGGACAAACAGAAAGGCAGATTGTCATGGCTTTTGATAAGAATTACTTTATCATTACCTCTAAATCAGTATAATATAAAAAATTTTGCTCCTAGTTATTTCTAAATAAATCATAACTTTTTATCACCAATATAGCACTTTTTGTAGTTATATCTTTTTATATGTAACATTTTAGTCAAGTATTCATTACCAATAGATCCTGGAGGAAAGAACTTTGAAACCTGGTGTATGTTCCCTTTTCTCTACTCTCTGCCTTCTTCAGTATTATACTGAACACTGAGCATATTAGGTCACCCCAACAATTTTGGAGAAAGTCATGGTTTATAAAGGATTAAAGTTGCTTATACATCAGAAAATTCACTCTTATCTGAGTCTCTGAACCCAACAGGTTCTTCATGTGTGTCACAGGAACAGGTCTTCCACAGTACAGTGATCTGATTTAAAATTAGCCTCTGCTAGAATGTTCTTGAAATATCAGTTCCCTTTAGGGATTCGTTCCTGGTACCCAAAATGTGGTATCAATGTTTTCTCTAAGTGTTCCCAGAACAAGCTGACCAAGAAGAAAGAACCTGGAAGACTCAGGGTGGCAAGTTCTAATTTTACTTCTATATACTTAGAAAACAGATTTAGTTGATTAATAAAGAAGAAAATATTCCTGATATCTGAGTCCCTTCCTGACACCAAGCTCTTATTGGGAGTTAGTCAATGCCTTCCATTTGTTTTTTTAAATGAATTTTAAATGTGTGTGTGTGGATGTTGCAGAAATCATAAGGTAGCACGGGGTTACTTCATTTCAGCCTCTGAATCTCTCCCACTGAATCCCGTTATCCTCCTCTAAGTCTATTTGCATTCTAGCCTGATGCTCTATAAATTAACTCAAACCGATAGATCGAAGGACTGACTCTAGGACTAGACATTGCTTTTGATACACTCAGTCACAGAATCTAAGAATCCCACAGTGGTATACAGAGGAGTTCCTCCTGCCACCTAGCCTTATAACATCTATTCATTGTATCCAGGGAAAGGCCAGTTGAATGGAAAGAGGAGGATGAGCTCTTGCAATTGTCAACAGCAAGACTACCAACACAAGAGGAAAACTCAGCAAAATCAAAACTTTAGTTGATCCGATTCTTAAATTCTATCAAGTTCTTATTAGGGAGAACTTCCTGTAGTCAATATAGGGTTTTAGCTCCCTAGTAGAATGTTTGCTTCTCATGCCCAGAACCATGACCACGAGCCTAGCACTTCAAGGGACAGTTAAAATGGATGTATTTGAAGACGTATTTATTTTCCTTTTGTTCTTAGTAGTTTTGGCCTCATGTCTTTTAAATTAAAATTAAATATAATCCCACGAATTATCTTGATATCTGCTGGCCACTTCAGCATGCAAACTTGACTCATCTTTAAGTTTTTTAAAAACCTGTTTAATTGATTTGTTTGTTTATTGTGTGCTGTGTGCTGTGGTGTGTGTGTGTGTGTGTGTGTGTGTGTGTGTGTGTGTGTATGTGTGTGTGTGTATGAGTAAGCACGTACATCCAATCATGTGCCATTGCAAGTGTGTAGAAGTCAGAGGACAGTTTTCAGGAGTCAGTTCTCTCCTTCTGCCGCAGGTTCAGAGGATGGATTAGACTTAGCTCCTCTGGCTTGCACGGAACATCTGTTCTACCTCCAGCTATCTCACTTGCCCATCTTGGATTAGACTTAGCGCCTCTGGCTTGCACGGAACATGTGTTTTACCTCCAGCTATCTCATTACCTCCAGCTATCTCATTACCTCCAGCTATCTCACTTGCCCATCTTCAAACCTTTGGCCGAAAGCATTCCTGAGCTGGACAAGCTGGGTGAGCTGGGGTGAGGTAGCACCGGCTCCCTGTGACTAGTTCTGAAGCTCTCAGTCTGTCAGCCAGTGTGACAATGGCTTAATATCTGTAGAAATGCCAGCGTCCTGTCTGTCATTATCTACCAGGGAACAATTTTGTGTCTTTGCCTCAGTTCCAAATTAGAGTAAAATGAAAGATTCTGTGTTTGCTTCTGAATATTTCCACTTTCAAAGGGAAAGATATTAGAAAATTATTAAGGTCTCAGGTGGCTCCCTAATGGGTAAATTTCAAACTGTGTTTACTTTTAAAGTACTGCTTCACCCCGGGAAATTTAATATACCTTTAACAACACTTGGAAAACGCGGGTTTTAGATTTCTATTAGGATATTTGACATTTAATGAAGCAGAGTGAAAAGGATTGTAGCTGCTTCAAGAAATGAACTTGACCATGCAAGTGCCATTTCCTGACACAACACAGTCCCTGCTGCAAAGGAATGGCTATTTTGTCAAGTATCTGCATTCTCACATCAACAGAGAGCCAGCAAATCGAAGGGGGGCACACTGTCCTAGGAAATGACTAGCAGGTTAGAAGGAATCAGGTCCATTTCTGGATTTCTTTCTGAAAATTTAGATAGAAATTCTTTAAAACATATTTATGATCTTGAAATACTGCTGTTATAATATTATATATATATACATATTATATATACATGTATGTATACACACACATACAAACACACACATATATGTGTGTGTGTATATATATATACTATATATATGTACTATATATATATATATA
>NW_022196904.1:42621687-42624874 GCF_008632895.1 Mastomys coucha | reverse complement strand
TATATATATGTATATAGTATGAAGACATCCTTGGTGTCCTGAAATTCTGGATTGAGGTCTGTTGTCAGCAAAGTCATCCCTCAATAGAGGGAAGGTGTGTGGAAGAGTTCTTGCTGCATGCTGGTACCTATGAGAACATTGGTGTTATTGTCAAGCCTTCTTCAAAGAATAGTATTATTGTTGATGCCTGGATTCATATCACACAAATGTCGTCTGTTTCTCACAACACATTTTATTTAGCTCTATGAGATGGACTTCCAAGCAGATATAAACAGCAATGGAATCAAGGCTGTGCAGACCCTCTCACCACAGAAGCAGGGGCTTTAGGATGTTTTAAGGACCATCTTATATAGTTTTTGATTTCTCCAAATTCTGAGGACTAAGTTTTCCCAAGACCTTTCCAGAATCACAGAATTGGTTTGTAGCCATGTCTTCTGGCTGCCAGACCGTGTCTTCTAAGAGTTTTTCCTCAGACACTCTTCCTGCCATTCTGTGTTGTCTGATCATGGGCTACTACAGTGGGGGAAATGTACCACGTTCTGCTGACATAGCATGGCAAAGAGTGCCTGTAACCTCAATGCTCAGGACAGAGCTAGGAGGATCACAACATGCAGAGTGAATTCCAGATGGTGAAACTTTGTATCAACAAAGAAAGAAAAACAAGATGAGGGAAAGGAAGGGACAGAAAAGGAAGAAGGGAGAGAGGGAGACAGGGATGCATCAACTGTTAAATTGTGTTATTTCCAAATGTGAAAGCGTTCCTTCTAAAAAACCTTTTCTGTGAACCAGACACAACCTACTATATGGTGAATCTGAAAAGCCTGTGATCTAACCTTTAAGCATCCATTCACATGGGAAGAAACAGGACTTTTAAACATACAAAGCAAGAGGAAGGTGAAAACAAACACGCGTGTGGCCTGCCCACAGCTCACTCTGCTTCTGGCGCATGGTTCATTCCAATGGACACACATCTTGGTGCCCGCCTGAGCATCATTCCTTGAGAGCTGTACTTCTTAAGGTGTCTGGGACCCCAAATCAAACCCGATCATGTGTCAGAACTTCAAGGGCAGCATTTAATGAAGAACACTGCTTTGCCATTGCTGAGAAAGCAAACAAATTGTGCTGTACAAGGCATAGGTTCAGTTATCATCTGCAAATAAACCCTGGTAATGAGGTTTAGGGTTCCCCTCGGTTTCATGCTGATGATAAATTCTCAGTGGAACTGCCTCAGACCCATTAAAGCAAGCTTGCTCCTGCCACCGTGGCTGTTAATTTGACAGGACACTGTCACATTAAGTAGAACAAACATGTTTTCGCCCAGTCGGCCATCCAGAACCGATACGGCTGTTACTTTAACAACTGGATATTGATTGGAGTCGGTCACCCCTCCCGACCCTCCGCTGGGAGGTGGAAACCAATCTGAGGCTGGATGAAGCTCTGCCTGTTTGGCACACATGGGTACCCTGTTAAGAACAGCCACAAATTTTAAACCATTTAGCTTCCTGTCATGCTCATCCTTCAGAAACCGCCTGCTTCTCATTTGTATCGTGGGCAATAGGCTCTGAATAAATCAGTATCATTAATTTTATGCATCTACACAATCAGCTGGGAGAGCTATTGTTTTTAGTATTTAACACTTAATATAAATACAAAATATCCTAAGACAGCATAGAGAAATTTTAAAGCAAGTCTAAAGAAAACTAAAAAATTTCAGAACCATTGAATTATAAAGCAAATGAGTTTAACCTTTTTTTTTTTAAATTTTAAATTGTGCATTAGGAGACATCTATTTGTTTTTTGTTTTTTGTTTTTTAAATTATAGTCCACTTGTCAGATAACATCTGAAATCCTGTAAATCAAGTTACTGGATATTATACTGATATCTAACTTAATATTAATTGTTGGCTTTTTGCCTCCCTAACTAATATAATAGGAATACCTGGTATTTAGTAAAATTTGCTTTCTAGCTGGTAATTGACTTTCCAGAGACAAAATTTCAAGTATGAAATTACTGGGCCTCTAGTGACCTGGGCCCCTTAGTCAGTCTACAGTAATACAATGCTGTGTGCACAAAATTCTATTTACTGTGGAACCTAGGTTTAAAAAGGACATTTAAAGAATATGGGTCCTAGAGCATTCAAAGAAGTAGGCATCTGATATTTTCTTGATATTTCCAATGACTGCAAGCTCATTGAATTCATGGCCACTCTGGAACTTGCATTAAAAAGATATTGTTTTACTTGGCAAAAATGCATTGACATAAAATTTAACTCATTGCTTATGTAAATCCCCTGGTTATATAGTATAGCTCACATTCCTGTTCATCATGGATGTAATTCAAATACTTGAAAATAGACATGGTGTGCTTCTGTCTACTCCAAGTCAAACAACACATTTCTTCTCTCTATTAGTCCTGTGGCAGCTGTTAAGGTTTGGGTCTAAATACCTAGTGTCCCCCTCAGGCTTATGTTCTGAATACAATTCCCAGCAGGAGGTGCTCTTTGGGAGGTTGTGGAAATCCTGAGAGGTGGAGCCTTGCTGGAGGAAATAGATCCGTAAGGTTGTGAGAAGGTTGTATGCAGCCATAGTGCTATCTCCTCTGCAGGGACAGCTATTCTGTTCTGCTGCACCTTCCCTGCCATAGAGACCGCAGCTTCTGAGACTACGAGCCAAAATCAAGGCTTCCTTCGTGTAAGGTTTTGTGTTTGGTATTTTGTCGTGGTGATTAAAAGTCTAAGTAACACAGTGACCTACATATAGAACACATCTTTTTTTTTTTTAACATGTTTTTCACAGCCACTTGTGCTACAATGGCAGAATTGAATAGCTTGGATAGCCTGTGTGGTCTGCATGTGGAAAAGTATTTAATTGTGTCATCTGTCCATAGATGTAGCAGGGTTGCTGCCTGTAGCCCTATACCACGGTGTGTCCTAAGCCCTCTTAACATTGGTTTGGTCAACTTTTAGTTTTCTCTAACCTCATGAGACTGGAACCCCTAAAACATTAGAAGCATGTGTTACTTCTTGTGGAAGTGATTTCTACTGATGTAGGGAGAAATCCATCAACATTAAAAAAACTCTTTAGAGCTGGGCAGTAGTGTTGCACGCTTTTAATCCCAGCACTGAGGCAGAGGCAGAGGCAGAGGCAGAGGCAGAGGCAGAGGCAGAGGCAGAGGCAGAGGCAGAGG
>NW_022196904.1:42613387-42621306 GCF_008632895.1 Mastomys coucha | reverse complement strand
AAAAAAAAAAAAAACAAAAAACAAAAAACACCTCTCTCATGATAAAAGATCATATGAATAAATACATAAATACATAAATACATAAATAAATAACCCAAATTCTCAGAAAAGCCACTAAGATTGTCTGGCTTAAGTACAATTTGTATTTTATCTCTAAGTCTATTCTTGCTTTAGATGCTTCTTTGAAGTGATGATGTGGCTCAGAGGAAAGCCTGGCTTACCCAGTGTACAATCATAGACTCCATCCCTGGCACTAAAGCCCAAACAAATGAGAACTATTGAGCATCTGTTTCTTCATAGTGTTGTTCTAGATTCTGTATGAAACACAAAGATAGAAACACACTGGCCTCTGGTTACATAGACACGTGCCTTTGTGAAATGTGTTAATTACTTCGTTTTATTTTTAGTCTCCCGAGTGCCCCAAGAGTGGTTACTTTGCTCCCTTGTGTCTCCACATAGTCAAGCACAGCTCCTAGCAGGCAACTGATACCCAGTGTACATGAGCTGCATGGGCAAAGTAATCAGAAAGTGGAGGTAAGTACAATCACACAGTAAGATTGTGATACAGACTAACTTAGTGATATGGGCTCCCTGAAAATTTGGATCCCTCACTGTAGATAGATCAAGCTGGCCATGATAGGGAACTGGGTGGGGACTACATCACTTAATTTACTTCCTCTTTAAGAGATGGTTCTTAACAATATGAACTAACTAATTACCCTCAGAGCTCCCAGAGTCTCAACTACCAACCAAGGTCTGCACATGGTGGGACTGATTGTTCTGGCAGCGTGTATATAGTGGAGGATTGCAAATTCGATCATCAATGGGAGGAGAGGACCTCAGCCCTGTGAAGGTTATGTGCCCCAGTGTGGGGGAATGCCAGGGCCAATAAGCAGGAGAGGGTGGGGTGGCAGGCATGGGGAGTGGGGAGGCAGCTGGGGTTTGTTTTTGTTGTTTTTGTTTGTTTCTTTGTTTTTTAGAGGGGAAACTGGGAAGGGAGAAATTTACATGTAAATAAAGAAAATATCTAATAAAAAAAAAAGAGATGGTTCTTTTAATGGTGGCCATATTGACACTTCTCACATGAACCTTCTAGTTCATGGTTTAAAAATAGAGATTCTGACTGGGTGTGGCAGTACTTAGCTATAACACTGGCACCTATTAGGAGCTTTAAGAGGACAAGGATAGGCCCTGCTACATGGCAATCTCTAAGGTCACTCTGGTCGTTGCAAGACCCTGTCTCCAAAGACATTAAAAACCTCTGATACCCATGACTGACATCTGGAGCAAAAGTTCGTAATGTATCCCCTGTACCAGAGCCTGTTGTCCTGTGTACATAGATCCAATGAAAATTTGCAATTTGATGCTCTCAATAGAAGATGATAAAGCTGCAATGTGAATACCACTAGTCATTAAGAATTAACATGGACAGGGTCCACTTCTCATTTTTGTTAGCTTTGGGTTTTTATAAAATACATATGTGTTAATCTGCTTTCTGAGGGCTCCAATTGGTTTCACTGACACATATGAAGTCATGTGCAAAACTTCTACCCCGTTCTTCCACTTAAAAACTTCAACTGTGACCAAAGTCCTTTAACGTTTCTTCTCTAAGCAAAAACTTGTTTAGACAATTTGACTTTTCATTTCTTTTCTCTGGTAGAACATTCTGGGATCTGTTTGCTCAGGATCCAACATTTTGTTCCTGGGGAACCTGCTACACACTGAAGAGAGCAAATGGTCCAGGAATCCACGGATAAGCCTCTTGTTGTTGTAGTCATCGAGAAACAGCTCATTAAAGCACTGTGCTCAGCTGTACCTAAAGACACAGCATGTACCTCACACATGTACCTCACACATGTACCTTGATGTTCCACCTCAACAGACTCCTGGGAAGGCCGTGGTGTAGTTTCCTGTCTCCTGACAATTCTTGGCTGCTGGTTCATAATGTTGCTATGTATGTCCCTGAACAAACAATACAGTGGCCGAGGCACAAGCCATAGGAGTCAGATGTAACTACTAGTTGCACATGAAACTGCAGGCGGTTATCATTTCAGCTTCTCCTTTCTTTTGATCTCTATCTGGTCTACAGTGAGCTTCCGGGGAATACTAGCTGCTGTTCCTGCCCTCCTCGTAGACTAATTCTATTACTTCCCAGATATCCTATAAGTGTCATAAGGTTTTTGAGCTCTATTTACATATAATAAACTGGACCACGTCTGACTTATCTCTAGCTTCAGCTACTAAAATAACCCTGGGGAACTCAGGCTTATAAGTTCAATACTGTCTACATACTTTGTATTTGTCAGCTTTCATGATCTGCACCTAAGCTAGGCCACACATATATCTGATGGAAATAAAATGTTTAATTTTTTATGTATGAGTGTTCTTTCGGCATGCATGCCTGGATGTTAGAAGGGGGCATCAGATCCCACTGAAGTTAGGATCTCTAGAAGAGCAGCCCATGCCACCTAGAAGAACAGACATCACTCCAGGCCCCAAGGGAAATGGACTTTTTAAAGTTACCATCTCAGCATTCTTGTCTTGGTGACTATCTTGCATTCAGCTTTTCTGCACCCTGCTCTGAAAAAGTCTGTCTGTACTTTACACTTGATCCTCTGGCCTAGTTGCAATATTCAGGTAATTACTCATCTTGTAGTACTGAGGTCATATTTTACCTCAATCTATGAGTCACCTCACTTCTGACTCTTAAGGCCACTTGGATTCCTTAGCTATACATTGCACAGGTTAGGGCATCACCTTGTATAGGACTTATGGCTAGTGCTCTAGCAGGCTTTCAGTATCATCTCTAGAAAGACCCATGATACCAGCTTAGCTGCATACCTGTCTGACTTGTCCTCACTTGTGCTTTGCTCTGAAGATACTGGGTGAGAATACCGCACTGTTAATGATTCATTGCATAGTCAGTACTGATTGGTGTGTGGAACTCTATCAAAAAGACCTGGGATTGAGTACATAACCCCCCGAAAATGTCATTGGGAGCTTCACAAGCCAGAGAGGATGAGGCTGCTATCCTGTCTTAAAAGCAAACTGTGAATGGTGAGTCTGACCTCCCTTGTCTTTGTGGCAGTGACCCAGCACTGGCTCAGTCTCAGAGCAGGGGCGTAATGCTCAGCACAGATGAGGCTGGCGCATGTCAGCTGAGCCAGCAGGCTGATGGAAAGTGACTCTGGCACCGCTGAGTTCAGATGGAATTAAGGATTCATGAGAGCATAGAGCACGCAGAAAGCACAAAGCCCCGAATGAATCCTGAATGAGTCACAAGGGAGATCTGGCCAGGCTTCGAATCCCAAATAAGCAAGGAATTGCCTTGTGATGATGCTGTAAATATCATCATCACCTCAGAAAACTAGGTTCCCCTTTAATCCTATCAGGGGCTGCTGCAGGGCCTGTCTTCCTGCTGGTTTGTGTAGGTAAAGCTGCCTACGCAAAGCGATTCTTCAAGGAGTTTTGAAGAAACTGATTTTATTAAGTTGTTACTTTAAATGTTCAGCCATACCAAAAATCATAGATGGGATTCAGATAAATTCATCTTCTTTTAGCCATTCATCAGACAATAGGGTTACGATGTCCCTGTTCTTTTCTGGATGGGGCTGTATACAGGATTGCTGATGGTGAAGCATTGCATGTTAGGAGAAACTCGAAATGTCAGGCTTGCTTGATAGATTTGTCCTCTAATTCTGAACTCCAAGATATCATTCTTTCCACTATAGACAGAAGGCAGAAAAAAAAGTAACAATTGTGTATTTGCCACAAGATTTTTAAAGGCACTTGGCTGAATGTGCCCTGAATCTCTAGAGCTTGTGTTTGTGTCCACTTTGCTTGTCCTGTGCAGCTGCTATGAGACCTCTCCCTGCAGGACCGATAGAGGAAACCTTACTCCCAGCCCACATGTGTGCCTAGAGCTGCCTGCTGCCTTGTCTGGATCTGCCAGGGAGGACAGACCGTCCTTCAGACCAAACTATTCTTTCAAACTAGAGGAGGATGAAGGTCCTGCTTTAAAGACCAATGCCATCCTGCGTCAGCTATCAGGAACATAGCAACCTGCCGTACATACTGAAGGTCTATGTTGGAATTCTTCAAGTATGAACAGAGATGCACACCCCACATAAACCTGTTACAGGGTTGTATTCCTTCCGTGGCAGCTTTCAAAGTAACACCAAAAGAGGGGAGTGAACCGAGACCTAATTTAGAGAAAAATAAATTATGTATGTGTAGCCGCCGTCGACATGGCAGTTCCCGACTCTAATGTTCAGCAAGCTGATTAAACCGAGGCAGCTCTGAGCTCTGGGCTACGTGACCAGAATCCCATTAAGGGAGACTGCTTGATGGGGAAGAAGGCTTCAGCTTCCTCCAGGCTCTTCCTGTTTCTGAGTGTTCCTTCTGTGGTTATTTGTCAGCAGAGGGAAGAGAGGCAGGGAAAAGAAAAAAAGAAAAAGAGAAAAGAAGCCTATTTATGGTCCCATTTTAGCAGACATCATCTAGAACAATTATTGCACCTCGCCTGACAAAGCAAATAATATTTTATCCATTTTCCCGATCACCATAATACTCTGGAACAGTCATTGTATGTCAGAAAACCACCTTTGGACTTCAAGAATTATCTGGTGGTTTTAATTACTTTCCTCAATTTTCTCTGTTAAAAAAAAAAGTGGGCTTATGCAAGTAACATATAGTCTACATTTAAGGTTGAGGAGTTCATTTCTCTACACTGAGATGCTACGGTTGGATGGCGTAATACATAAGATACTGTAGTTTTATAATTTCTCACACCCTGTCTTCTGTACACTGCCAGCAGGTTTTGATCACTACATGTCTGTAGGTGACTGAGGTGAACACAAAGCCCTTATGTTTATTTTACTCTTTCTAATTGTGTGTGTGTGTGTGTGTGTGTGTGAGTCTCTGTGGAGGCATGCTCATCTGAGTGTAAACACCCTTGGAGCCCTAGGAGATGGAGTCACAAATGTTTTGAACCATCCCATGTGGGAGCTGAGAACTGAACTTAGGTCTTCTTAGAAGAGCAGAAAGTACCCTTAACTACTGAACCTTTCATGATTTAGTTTTTCCTTTTCTTTTCCTTTTTACTTGTTTGTGAACTTCTCCAGCATGAAATTTGTTGATGAAAATGTGTTACCGTATTAAAAGTTTGGACATGCCAGCTTAGTCTCAACAAAGTAGGGAAAAAAAAACTGATTGTTTTATGTGTTCATTAAAGCAGAGTCATACTGCGAGTCTCAGCTGACCTGAATCTATGTAGTATACAGACCCTAGGGTTCCCTAAAGCTTGTGATTCTCCTGTCTTAGTGTCCTAAGTGCTAAAGTGACAATGTGGGCACCATCTGAGAATGGTCTTGAAGGGTGTCCTCTATGGAAATAATTGAAACTAATAAAATGCAATCTGCTTTTTCATTCAGTAACCATTCTCTTCATGTCAATACATAAATAACGACATATAAAGGCCATCCAGATGCACATTTAGCATATGCTCTGGTAGAAAAACAGCCAAGATATTAAACAGAATAGATAACAAACAGCATAACAATATCTATATGTGTGTATTTATACCTGTGTATACATCTATTTACTATTTTGCTGTGTATTAAGTCAGCAGGTGGTAAGTGCTGTTGAAAGGCAAGCTTAAAAGCAGAATAGTAAAGAGGGTAACAAAAGACAGGTGTGCCCATGTTTCAGTATATGCAGAGAGGGAGCAATGGCTCTCTCTTGTTAATGAATACTGGCTGACTGATGAGAAAGAGAAGGGACAAGAGAGACAGGCTACGGAGTGTTCAGACAGAAGGGACAGCTAGTCCGTTGCATGTACCAAACTGGCTTGTCTTAATGAGAAAAGAAGTTCCACTGAAGCAGCAGAATCATGGATCACACAGAAGGCGATGACTTAAATTGAAGGAATTGCCTGTAGAGGAAACACTGAGGCCTTGAAAGCCAAGGTGAATATGCAGCTTTGCTTGATGACAGGCTGAAGGAGCTATTAATTAACAGGGAAAAGGAACACTCTCCAACCCAACCTTACCATTCTTATAATGATCCCACATGAAACTGTAGCTGACAGAAGTCAGGCAGAAGCAACGGTGATGGTGAGCAGCTACTGCTTACACAGAAGGTTTAGAGAGGGCACTGAGAAAGTCTCCCTGGGCTTCAAATGGACAGTTTGAGACAGAGAGAACTGAAGACCATGGTGGGTGTTGTAGCCTGTGTGGGTGGAAAGCAAGAGGCTGTGCTTGGCAGAGTAGGGGAGACTGCAGAAGAAACAGGCAGAGCAGGACAGAGCTCGGGCGTGTATTTTGGAGATGGCCCCATTGTGAGGTCTCTTAGGCATTCAAGAGGACATATGGAATAGCTCACTAGGCAAGATCCTAGAACTTGGGAGCAGGAGATACTCTTGAATTCACATCTTGGATGATTGTGGCTGGAGCTTCTGCCACAGCTGGGAAATTGGGTGAGATCATCTGGAGTGTAGTGGATGGAAACAATGGGTGACAGATAGCACATCATGGTCATAAGAGATGGAGAGCATGGGAAAGACAGCCAATGACTCTGGGAATTAGGTGGCATGGCTGGGACCTAAGTGGTGGGTGTTGTCAGAAAGATGGTGGGACTTAGGAAGCAGCTGAGATGCAAAGGGCAGATCTTAGAGACAACTCTCTCCACTGAATTGGGTCTAGTGGTGGCTGTTCTCAACCTTATGCTTAGCAGGGACTTCATAATGTCTTTTTGTTCTGTCTGACTTCTTGTGCCCAGCATTATTCTATGCCTGATGACCTGGGCTGCCTATGAAGAGTCAATAAGGCCTGTCTGCAAGTTCTACTACATTAGCATCAGGGCTACTGCTCAGTGGGAGTAAGCAGAGATTCTTTTAAAAAGTTTCTCACTCACTACCACTCATCTCCATGGCTTTAACCCTATACACACCACTACCACCACCCCTACACAAACCACCACCAATACACATTCCACCAACACCACCATTACCCCTACACACCACCACCCTGACCATCCATAAATACAACACCAGTACCACCACCCATACACACTCCACTACTACCTCTCCTACACACACTGCCACCTACACACACATATACACACACACACACTTTACACACATACCAACAATATTAACTTATAACCACAACTAGCACTACCACCATTCCTTCTGCATACCATCACAGCTACCCCTAAATATACACAGCACAACCATACATGTATATAGCACCATCAAGCACCACCTCACAGAGAAGAATGCTAACTTGTCATTTGAATTCAAAGAATTGCATTCAGCCCACTAGCCTTAAAACTATACTGGAGGGTAAGGGCTGAGAGTAACTCAGCAATTAAGGGCATTTATAACTCTTACAGAGGATTTTCAGTTCCTAGTACCCACATGGCAGCTCATAACAACCTGGAACTCCAATTCTGAAGGCTCTGACTCTATTGACTTTAAAGGTTTCTATATACACATGGTGCCATAGCTCACAAAGGCATACACTCACACAATCAATCAATTGATCGATGGATCTATCAATTAATAAAAGGTTTTAAAGTAAATGGGGCTGAGGAGATAGGAAATCTATTGTAGCCTTCTGCCTATAATGTGCAAGATTTGACATTATCAATAGGGGCTGGACTTTGCTTAGACAGTGGCTATAATTGTAGATGTTATTAATTGTTTATATTTTCAGAATCATCATGGAATAGTAAGATATATATATATATATATATATATATATATATATACATATAGATGTATGATCATTTTAATAAGCCCTTCTGACATCCTTGTCTGATGGTAAGTTGCCCTGACTGATTTTAAGAGCAGGTTCTGAAGCCACTGAGAGTCAAAAAGCTCTTCTAAGTCCACACATATAGTAAGCTAATAACCGTCA
>NW_022196904.1:42552131-42613312 GCF_008632895.1 Mastomys coucha | reverse complement strand
AAAAAAAAAAAAAAAAAAAAAAAAAGAAAAAAAAACCAGAAGTCTGTGTCTGGAGCTCTCAGCTCAGGAACTCAGGGTGGAGGTATTCTCCCAAGTGGTCTGTCTTTAGAAATACATGAACTTTCAACTCTGTTACCAACTTCCTCTTCTGCAAATCCCCACAGAGTTTATAGTCTGCAACCAGCTCTCAAGTTTTCTATCAGATCCTGCTAAAACAAAGCATTTCATGGTCAGTCTGACTAAAAAGTCATCAAGAGACATTTGAGACATGGCCTTCCATTCCTTCAGGTACCTAAGATGAACTTGACAGTGTTACTAGCTAGTGATTTGGGAATCACCTTGCCATGACCTTGTCAGCCTCTGGGTTTGTTCTCTTGGCCCTGTTCCAAAGCCTACCTACGATACCTACAATGAGAGTAAGAACTAGAACTTCATAATAATCAAGAATTATTTGCAAAGAAATAAGATTTTTACGTTATCATCCTTGCTTAAGTGAATTGTGTCTGGGATGACTGTTAAATAAAACAGGAAAGTAAAGCTTTGTGCCAGAGAAATGGAATAATTTGAATGCTTTAGCATGGAAAGTACATAAAAATATCTGTGCTACTGTAAGGGTGTGAAGTCGTTTCACTTCCCTCCCCTTAAATGCAAACAGACCAGATGGATCTGTCCATTTCCTCCCAACTCATTGGAAAATATTGCTTCATTGATAACGCTATGCAATAACTCTAAAGCATGTTTAATGAATGCCAGAAAACCTGTGAAATACTTCAATTATTCAACATGCCTTTTCCATCTAACAGTCCAATCAGTTCACATAAATCTTTGCAACATTCCACAGAAGAGGAATAACTGGCTGTGATGCCTTTGTCATTTTTACAAGCTATGCGGGGTCACACACAGCCTCACTAGCCTTTCCTGTTCTGCCAAGTACATATATTTGGGGAAGGTGTTCCTGTGATCTGATATGTGGTCTTGAGATGTGACTATCTGTCTGTCTGTCTGATGTATGAGTGTGGATGATGTGTTTGTTGTGTCATATGGGTGTGTGTGCATGCTATGTAGTTTGTGATGTGTGTGTGTGAGCGTGTGCTTTGTGATACATATATGAATGTATGTGTGTTTGTGTGAGTGTGGTATGCTATATAGTATGTGATGTGTTTGTGATGTATGTTATGTGTGTGCTATGTAATGTATAATGTGTGTGTGATGTATTTATGTGTGATATGTGTGTGCAGTGTGGGTGTGTGTTACATAGTGTGTGATGTGTATTGTGTGTGGTGTGTGCTACATAGTGTCTGATGTGTATGATGTGTGTGTGGCTGTATTATATGTGTCATGTGGTATGTGATGCGTGTGTGCACACAGGTACATATAGAAACTATTCATCCCCATGAAAAACAAAAGGTTTTGGTTAACTGAATTATCTGGTACATTTTTAGCCATGGCATTGATCATGTATTTTCTCTTGGGAGGAACATACAGTACATTCTATGTTCTCAATCCCACACCATGGAAACCATTTACATGCTAAGTGCGGTTGTTTCCTCCTTATCAAAGGGAGAGAAAGAGTTTGTGATGCCTGAAGAATGCTGGGGTGATAGGGAGTGTGTGTGTGTGTGTGTGTGATATTTTTCTTAGTGAAACTAATGAAAACAAAAAGAGTGTTAACGTCAGTTGTCCAGTATTATCTCCTCTGTTGTTCTTCTGTAGTGCCTCTCCCCTGAGTAGTCCATGCTTATCTGTGTCTTTCACTCTTCTGGGCACTTCATTTCCTCTTGGACCTGTTTTTAAAGCCTATATTAAAATATATCTTTAAAAGCTTTCCAATTTTGTCTCATACAAGTAGTCATTCTTCACTAGAATGTAAAATTACCAAACTATTTTTTAAATAAAGTGAGAATATATAATTGGTTTTGAACTTAGAAATTATTTCAAAATTAAATTAAACATTAACATAAATTAGCCTTGATTATACAGCAAATGTGCCCAAGTGCCTAAAACATTTCTATAACTACTAACTGCTAAGAGACAGTGATGGCAGGAAAGACTGGAGGGAATGGTATCAGCTCTCCTCTGCTTTATAACAATGAAGAAGCCTTAGAAACTAAGCACATGCAGATGGCTTCCTCTAGAGAAGGCACCAACCACTACATCCTTTATGATCCAGGCATTGAAAGTGAAGTCACAGAGACCAACCAACTGCTAGGAGAAGAGAGCAGAGACGCACCTCTTCAAGAAATGAATGGCTCCAGCCGCATATCTATAGCAGAGGATGGCCTAGTTGGTCATCAGTGGGAGGAGAGGCCCTTGGTCCTGTGAACTCTATTCCCCAGTGTATGGAAATGCCAGGGCCAGGAAGTGGGAGAGTGTTGGTTGGTAAGCAGGGGGCAGCGGTGAGGGAATAGGTTTTTATTTCTTTTCTTCTTTTTTTTTTTTCCAGAGGGGAAACCAGGAAAGGAGATATCATTTGACATGTAAATAAAGAAAATATCTAATAAAAAAAAAGAAAGAAATGACTATCATACCTGAATTTGTGGACCTATTTGAAACCACCACACTTACTCTACCTCAGAGATAAGATGGAAACTACTCCTGTTTAATTTGAGCCATCACTGGGCAAGGTCAGGAATGACTATATCTCAGGTAAAAAAGCTGACGTCAGAAAGTTTAAGCTTTCCCCAATATTTATGATTACAAAGTAGCTAGGCAGAAATTAAGGACAAAATATTTTGGATCATCAAAATAAAACATTATTTTCTTTAGACAGATCTTTAAATTTTTCCTTGAAATTGAGAATCGATTCCTACAATATTTAGCAATTGTTTGGTTAGTCATAGTAAATATATTATGTTGAAAATACATATTTGGATAAAGTGAAATAAAAGACTCTATGACTTATGAGCTAGATCAATTGAAACAAGTTAATCCAATACTGCCATATTTTGCTGTATATGCTATACTTTCATTATCAAACAATACACATCTTGGAAAGTGGGAAATAAAAAGCAGAGCCACTTAACCATCGTGGTTGAAGATTTTGGGAGATCCTCAGAGTCTGGTGTGAATGTATCTTGGTATCTTTTTCACCCTACTATATTTTTTGTGCCCTATGTTTTATTTTCATTGATCTCCTGAATATATTGAGAGCAGGAGAGTTCCATAGATGGATAACATACTGTCTCTTCTGCCAGCAATGGCTTGAATTAAATTAACCAAGGGGATAAAATTGCAGTTGTTGAACAAATGAAGAAAAGGGAGATGACGTCTGATGGCCCAGACAAGGCTTCCATTACAAGCAAATGAAATATGGGACATTAATTAAACAGAGGAAGAGGGGAAAGGGAGGAAGGAAAGGGAGACAAACTCAGGACAGATGGTGACTGAGCTTCTCATTAACATATCAAAGCAGACTTGGCCTCCAAGTTCTCCCAGCATTCCTTTCTCCTTAGCTATTACAGGGCCCTCCTGGCTAGCATACCTTGTCCCCTACCCTAAAGCCCTCCAGTCTAGGACTTTGGGTTGCCCTTTGAATGCCCTTCCCCTAGCTGACCTACATAATCCACATAATCCAATCACTTTATTTACCTGGTCCTTTTCTCTCTTGGCCAGTCTCTTGGTCCAGCATGCCCATCTTGCTCAGCATCTGCCCTTCTTTTTTTCCTCTCTTTTGCCTGAGCCTGGCTCAGTCTGGTCCTGTTCACCTCTCGACATTCCCAGCCATCCCTGTCTCTGACTATGACACTCTTCTATTTTTATCCCTTTCATTTGCAAAAAAAAACTTGCTCTTCTACTATGCCTAGGAGCAGCCATGCCCTTTCCTGTTTTTTTGTTTGTTTGTTTGTTTTTGTTTTTTCTTTTTATTCAACAGGGAGGGTGATGCAAATGAATAGGGCAAGGGAAGGAGAGGGATCCATGAAAACAAAAGTGAGCCTGCCAGGGTGTAAACTCAGATTCATGGGATTAAATGAAGTGGCCAATGTGGTAACAATACTAAGGTAGGAATTCAGAGGTGATTTTATCATGAGTGGGGAACTGTTATTGAAAGGGCTTCAGGAAGGGGATCCATGATCTTCTACTCCTCACAAGTGAGTACACTGAGTCACTCTGTCTAAGTGATACATTCCTGGGCATCATCTTCATGGCAGAGACACTGAACCTTCACCTGAATCTGGACATGATAGCACGTTGATCCTGGCAATTCCCACACTCTAGAAACATGAAAAAAATTACCATCTTATATTAACCAGACTTGTGTATTTTCTTAGTGCAACATTAATGAATAGGTTGTAGCCTTTAAACTGGAAGGTTTTAAAGGAGAAAGAATACTGGAGGTGCAATGTCCTTTGTGATGGGGAGAATTAGGGAGTCGGCTGTGTCCAACAGCTTGTAATCACTTCCCACTATCACAGCAAGAATAAGGGAACTCCTGTCCACTGGTGCTTTCTTTACCAAGAGTGCTACCAACTAAGAGGTAAGAACTGATCTGCAACAAGTCTCAGCAGAAAGTGTTTGGAAGGGAAGGAAGATACTATAAGCAGAGCTCAGAACCTTTGCCATCCCATCATCCTTGGCTGCTGTAGACAGTAGATTATTTATGTTGATTTGTTGACAAAGGGAAATAGTCTACCTCACAGGTACTCAGATCCCATCTGTGTGTCTGAGGGCTAAATGCAGTGCACAGGTTTATCAGACCACTGCAGTGAAGACTAAGTGAGATAAATCAACGCAAGCTTTTAATACAGTAGTGGTGCCAACACAGTTACTATTATTCTTAACTACATTCTTGGCCCATGATTCCAACAAATACAACAAGTTAAGGATTAATATAGAGTTTAAATGTTGTATACATGCTGAGTCATGCATGGCACTGAGCTCTTTAAATATGCTTAATAAAAAAGAACCTTGTGATTACTCTCAGATCTGCACAAAATATAAAATCAGGGAATGATGGTGGACATCCCAACATTACACTTATCTGACACAGTTTGAGCCAGGATAACTAATGTCTGCATTCAGGGACAGGAAGCTGTGCCAACTCAAGTGGGTTTTCACAGGGCTAGCACTGGACCTGCAAGAGCAGAGAAGACTGCTTCAAAGGCTGGGGCTGGGGTAGTGCTGGGGCTGGGGTTGTGCTGGGATAAGGTTAGGGCTAGGCTAGTACTAGGGGTAGGGAGAGAGCTGAGGCAAGGCTGGTGCTGGGGCAGGGCTGGGGTAGGGCTAGAGCTGGGACAGGGCTGGGCCTAGGGCTGGAACTGAGGCAGGGCTCGGGTAATGCTGGAGCTGGGACAGGGCTGGGGCAGGGCTGGAGCTTGGGCTGGGCTGAGGGCAGGGCTGGGCCTAGGGCTGGGGTAGTGCTGGAGCTGAGGCAGGGCTGGGGCAGGGCTGGGCTTAGGCCTGGAGGGGAGGGCAGGGTTGAGGCTGGGGCTCAGTTGGCAGAGTGCTTGTCTGGCACTCATGAGGCTAGATAATAAAATAAAAGACTACAACAGCTAGACTATGTAAGATGGCTCCTTAGATCTTCACTCATTCACTGACCAGGGTTTGGGAAGAAAACACTAGGAAGAAGTTTCTAACTGAGCTCCTCTCTGACCACAGAAACCTCTACCTTTCAAGGAAACCCCAATTCTATGCCAGCTTTCCCCCAACCCTAACCTGTACCTAGGCCCAGAGAAATCCACAGAGCAGTCCTGAGTATCTAAGATGTCTAGCGTTGTGTGGTTTGCTTTTCTATAGGTTACACTTGGTTTTAGTGATAGATTTTCACCTACTGAAACATTTCCCTCATAGAGTTTGCTAGATTATTAAAGCCTCCTAAATAATCTCTTCATACGCCAATAATTCGTAGAGTAAACCCTTGGTTACAGTTGGATAACTAGGAGACACTTAGAGCATTTGTCAGAATCTGTGAGAAGTCTTAACTTACAAATGAAAGTCTCAGTTTTCCATCCCTCCTCGGTCATTTTTCAGCTGAATAGACTAGAACTCTAAAGTCTAATCTGACATCATACCTGGAAACTGCTGAGGGTGGTTTACACAGGGAGGCTGAGAACATTGAGGAAAGATGGGGTAAAAGGATCTTTGAGGGTGCTGGGCACGGGGGCTTAGAATCTTGAAGGGTTTCAAATGAGATTTTATCAAAATGAAAAAAAAATAAAACAACCTATGTTTCACAGCCATAAATAAAGAAATAGAAACCACTGGTCTCTGCTGTGACAGCCAGGCACAAAGAGAAGAGGGGAAAGGGGATTTTTCTTTTTCCACTTATAAATCCATTAATTTTTCATGATGTACTCAGCCTTGGAGAGATTTTATATACAAGAGGGGTTTTATGAGTCCCCAGGAAGAATATATGGGAATCAATAAGTTGTCAAACAATTGGATGTTTCATGTGGATGAAAAACCGCTATATTCATCCTTTAAAAAAAATTAGAAATCAGGCAGAATCTATTGTATCTTCTTGTGAATGCTTTTCATTCAAACCTGAGACAAAAGGCTTGGTGCTGCTAAAAGAGTCAAGGTCTAGAATAGCTACATACCCTCTTATAATTCTTTTCTTTAAAATATGCATTCGTGTCCCTGAAGGACAAGCCTTGTGTTCACCCAGCTCCAGGACCTGCTTAATGTTTCAGAGCGTGATGTGTATTTAAGTCAGATTTGTGGCCCATTGGCTGTGCAAGCCCCATGCCTCTGCCCACTGTTCTGTTCTGTACCATTCTGCATTGCGCAGGATTCATAAGCCTGTCTCTGTTCCCCTAACACTTTATAAACACATCAGCAAATCATATATGTATCAAGGAGAGATCGGTAGAAGGTTATGAATTTATAACACCCTCAGGCTACTTTGTGACAAATTAGATATCACCCTGACTACTGAGGTCCTTCCCAGGCAATTGATCAGAAGGAACTTCAGACAGATTGAAAACAACTCAGTAGCTGGCCCAAATGTTATATACTGTAACCCTGAACTAGGTAGAAAATTACACAACACTAAAGACTAACCTGTCATTTCTACAAGGCTGTTGCTTGAGATTTTCATAGGAAACTGGCTTTATGCTGAGTCTTAAAAATCATTGCCATGGATGGCTGCTGGGGTTGAGAGATGATGGGACAGAACCATGTCTGTATACCCAGACTCTGACATATTTTTCATTTTCATGAAGAATGGGCTTCAAATTAATTAAAAACACAAAATGGAGAAGTTGTCAGTTTGCATAAGAATTTACATCTATTTTATTTCACTTTCTCCTCACCTATGGAGACCTATCAGACACTAGAACAATGGTTTTCAGCCTGTGGGTGGTAACTCTTCTGGGGGTCACTTATCAGATATTCTGCATGACAGATATTTACATTATAATTTATAACACTAGCAAAATTACAGGTAGAAAAATAATTTTATGGTTGGGGATCACCACAACATGAAGGGTCACAGTATTAGGAAGATAGAGAACCACTACTCTAGAATGTGTGTAGAAAAGAGGTATTAAAGGGCCACGGTAATAGGAAGGTAGAGAACTAACTCTAGAATGTGGATAGAAAAGAGGTGAGAAGCACACAGGCTTTCCCTCAATGCACTGTGTTTACCCTGATTTTCAACAGACTTTAGTTTTTAGAGAAAAAATTCCCCCCCCCATTTAATCTGAGAGATTCCAATGAAGTCTGAATTCAAAATCTACAAGATTTGTTCAATGGTAGTTAAGTCTAGATAGGAACCCGTTCTCCTGAAAGGTCCTGCAGCCAATTGTAGGGTTTATCTGTTATAGGTGTAAGCTTGTAAAATAAGATGTTATCATTTATGTTATGTATATAAACTCCCTATAATTTAAAATAAAGCTATGAACAAGCACAGCAATATATTTTCTTTCTTTATAGTAATTAAAACTGAAGATGCTTCATATGCTTAGGTCATAGTATTGAAAGCTTTCAGAGCTGAAAGAGATCCTAGATCAGGCCTATGATTCTTTATTTCATGTATGTGAGGACACTGTTGCTGTCATCAGACACACTAGAAGAGGGCGTTGGATCTCCATTACAGATGGTTGTGAGCTACCATGTGGTTGGTTGCTGGGAATTGAACTCATGACCTCTAGAAGAGCAGTCAGTGTTCTTAACCGTTGAGCCACCTCTCCAGCCCTACCATTAGTTTTAACATACCAATAAGTAAGGGAGGTTTCAGAATCTTGGTAGTTATTAGTTCTGTGTAGTTTTCATGATGGGTATTTCTAGGCTCCTGTTTGAGAGTCCACTTCTACTGGACGGTACTAATTCTGACTGGTGAGCTCAGAGTCAAAATGAAAACCACCATGAACTGTGCATACCCCTTGCTTTCTAGACCTCCACTTACCACAATGGTGTGTACTGTGTCTGAATGGCTGTGTAGCAAATATCCTCTTTATTATCATGAAACCACAATAAACAGAAAGAAGAGAGGCGGGAGTGCGATTTGGATGTGGTTGTTCTTGTTATGTAATCTAGCATGGCCTGAGTTGTTTGAAAGTCAGTTTAAAGACAGATACACCAGTTTTCTATACCAGGAAAACTTTCAAGGCTCATAAGAAACTTCAATAATCAAGAGAGGGATGGTTGGGAGAGTGTTTTTCCCTCATATCTATTTACCACAACTGCAGAATATGTATCAGGATGTCCAAGACTGCATTATTCTAAAAGCAATTAGGGAAATAAGGGTGTGGGTGTTTTTGTCCAATTTAAGCTGCTTATAAAACACTTCAAGTTCAAAGAAAGGATGTCTTCTACAAGATTATATTCAGGTGGGTAGATAGCAGCAGACGTGGAAGCTTTCTTGGCAAGATAAAATACCTTCACAAATGCTTCTGATATTGCTATTTACCACACCTTTTATATAAATTTTCAAAGGGTCTAGTGTAGTATTTCAAATGTAGTATGAGGATCCAAACCTAGAAGCCAGGCTTAGAAACATGTGCATATAATCTCTGCTGGAAATGCAGGCTAATGGAACTTGCTGACCAGGTAGTTTGGTCTACTAAGATGAATTCTAGGCCAGTGAGAGACCCTGCCCACCTAATCAAATTAAGTCAAAAGTATAGGAGGTGGAGAGCACTCAGCAACGAATTTGGTCTTTGCAATAATAAACTGGAAATTTATAAATTCATAATAAATTAAAAATTATAAATTTATAATAAATAATTAAATAAATAAACAAGAAATAAAAAATTATTTTTTCTTTTAGAGAATTAATATAAGAAAATCACAAAACATTTCCAAGACAAAATCTGGATTCAGTGGTTTTTGGTTTTGGTTTTGAGTTGGGTTATTTTTCTTTTTTTTTTTTTCATTTTAATTTTTTATTGGTTATTTTATTTATTTACATTTCAAATGTTATCCCTCTTCCCAGTTTCCCCTCCAGAAGCCCCCTATCCCCTCCTTCCTCTCCCCCCCCCTCTATGCCGGTACTCCCCTCCTGCCCACCCTGGGTGGGATTTTGTTGTTGTTGCTTTTGTTTTTGTTTTCAATGTGGAAAACAAAAAACTCTAAGAGATCTCTTTGAGACCGTAGCTCCTGGGTCTCTACAGCGGCTCCATTCCCTTTCTAAACTCATCAGAGAGGGGTGAATTTCAGCATGAACTGAAAAGAGAACTACCTGGCTGCTGAGCTTATTTGTATGCTACAGATGACAGACCTTTCCTTTTGACTGATAAATGGCAGAAGCCCCACACCCCCAGCTTCCCAAATCCACAGCTGTGAGAGCTGTGGCGTGATGCCTCTGTGGCAGAGGGAGGAGGTCCTTGGGCAGCCTTTGGGTTTAAGCACAATGTAACAGGAGAGGAACAAAAGCGGTTTTTTTCTGTATACCAAAAAGAAACTGAATATGGCCATATACTTCTTAATTGGGAGAATCTTCAAAATCCATTTCTTAAGGTTACTTTGGAGTCAGCCCTCCGCTTGCCCTCTAGGCTTCACTGCAGTGTAAATCATCAGGTGATGCCTTATTCCCTACATTGCAGACAGGTCCTAGCTGTAGCTACCTTAAAATGTGGCTGCGGAAAGAAGCCTTTCCCGAGCTCTAGCAAGTACCCAGATTGCACTGGGTTCCTTACCATGGTGAAATGAGATTTTTAGTTACAAAGTAATGAGATGTGATTAAAGTATAAATAATTTAAAAGATCTGGGTATTGGGCTGTCACTAGTGTGTGAATAATTTCGCGTCATGCACCAGGGAGTATACTGGTAGGCAGGCACAGGTGGGAGGTTACAAAATGGCAAGGATTGCCTTGAGGGGATCAGATATAATGGCTAGAGCAGACAAACCTCTTTTCTTTTCAGCCAAAGATCTTCCCTCAAAAGCCTGCTGCTGCTCTGCTTCCTTCTGCGGAGCAGATTGGCTCAAGAGAATATGCTGCTCAGTCCAGCAAAATAGCCTCTGCCTCAGCAGACGTATGTCACTGAAGGGCCAGCCTTAGAGCATTACCCCACAGGGAAAAAAAGATAGCATATCAGGCTAAAGAGGAATTGGAATATGGAGGATCTTGAAGTATGACTGCTGTATCAAAGGGCTCCCTGGGGAATACAGGTACGTGATAGAAGCTCCAAAGAGGACGTGGAAGGAAGTAGACACTTGAACCTTGAAATCCACATCTTCAGGAACATTGTTTTCCCCAGACAAACCCCTCCAGCATAAAATAGAATGTCTACACTTGCTACGGTCCATTTGTCAATAAGCAGAGAGTCTGTTTTAGTAAAGAGTTGTGGTTTGTGTCTCACATGAAAATAGGATTTTCAAACTTGTGTCTAGGGCCCGAAGAGATGACTCAGTAGTTAAGAGCATGTGATGCTCTTTTGGAGGACCTGAGTTTGGTTCCCAGAGCTCACATAAGTGGTTCTCAGCTGCCTGTAACTCCAGCTCCAGTGAGTCAAATGCCTCTTCCAGTGTTTACAAGCATAAAAACAACCAACTGAACCAAAGCCATCTGGTTGGATCCCCTTCCTGGCTCTCTAGTCATGCCTATACCTTGCAAGCATATTCAACTTGAAGGTCAACATCTTTTCTTCCTTGCCATCCACTTCATTCATATTCGCCCTTGCTCTCTGATCTAGTAAGTACACTCTCAGGGATATGTTCTAGATCTGACAGCCTTTTAAATTCTTATTCCCAGAGCTATGATTTCTAAAGAGAAAATGAAAGATGTGATGGTTCAGAATAATGAATCCTGAAAGATGGGCTTCCTAAACTTCCTGTCATTGATTTGTAGGAGAACAAGAGGCATCCACCTGCTAACAAAGCTGAGAGCAGAAAGTATGGATCAATTTCACCATGCCTTTCACTAGTACAGTTTATAAACATGTCTTGAAGTCTGGTAAAGCTGAGCTGTGTGCACATTACCAATATGTATGTAAAGATCTTCAAAGACACAGATGTCCATTTAAGGAAACTTGCAGTTTGGTAAGAGAAACAGATATTCAAACAAATATTTAAAACACAGAGCAAAAGGACAAGAGATAGAAGCAACCACAACATGCTTATAGAAGACAGACAGGTGAACAAATGGCTGACCAGGAAGATGTGATGATGGGAGCCTGTAATTGGAGATAGAATTCCATTTATGGAGGAAAAAGGGAGGGTACACACAATGGTTTGATAAAGGCATGGGTTAAGGGGATGTACCTAACCACACAGACAGAATTAGAGTAGTGAAAAAGATTGTACAGGCCACTACAGGCTATGTTTGGGAGTCTGAGAAAGCCCATCAGTAATTTCATTTATTTTCTACATCTGCTATAACAAATTATGACAAACATTATGGTTACAAGTAGTGAGGCAGTTTCTTTCATGACTTTAGGACTGAATCCTACAGTCAAGCTCTAGTGACTAAAATTACACAGTCAAGATACAAGGGAAGCCATGATACCTATGAGGTTTCTGGGGAATAATCTCACTTTTCTTACTTTCTAGATCGTAGTTCCTAAATTTCCAGCATTTCTTAGACTGTTTAAATTGTCTCCTTTCTCTGGCCATCTTCCTCCTGTGTCTGTTTTCTCCTCTAATTATGGACATTAATTGAGTTATGAATTCTTCTTAAAACTATAGGCACTATTTTCCAATAGGATTGAATTCTGAGATTTGAAGTAAATGTGAATTAAGGAAAAGATTATGAAAAATCAATACAGTAATCAATGTAAATTTTGAAGCAAGGAGTAGAATAACCTGATAGTGACAATTCAGAAAGCATCAGTACTGTGCATTGTTTCCAAACATTCAATAAGCACAGATGCCCTGGCTAGTTCAAAAGATTTTTTCTTTTAAGACCATGTTCTCACTGGAAACAACCCAGATGTCCCTCAACAGAGGAATGGATACAGAAATTGTGGTACATCTACACAATGGAGTACTACTCAGCTATTAGAAACAATAAATTTATGAAATTCTTAGGGAAATGGATGGATCTGGAGAATATCATCCTGAGTGAGGTAACCCAATCACAGAAGAACACACATGGTATGCACTCTCTGATAAGTGGTTATTAGCCCAGAAGTTTGGAATACAGGAAGAACAACCCACAAACCACAAGAAACTCAAGAAAAGGAAAACTGAAAGGTGGACATTTCATTACTTCTTAAAAGGGGGAACCAAATACCCATGGAAGGAGTTGCAGAGATTAACTATGGAGCAGAGACTGACGGAAGGACAAGTCAGCCTAAATATAGCTATCTCCTGAGAGGCTCTGACAGTACCTGACTAATACAGATGTAGAGGCTCACAGCCATCCATTGAACTGAGTACACGGTCCCCAATGAAGGAGTTAGAGAAAGGACCTATGGAGCTGAGGGGTTTGCAGCTCCTTAGGATGAACAACAATATGAACTAGTAGCCTCAGAGCTCCCAGGGTCTCAACCACCAACCAAGGATTGCACATGGTGGGTCTGATTGTTCTGGCAGCATGTGTATAGTAGAGGATTGAAAATTTGATCATCAATAGGAGGAGAGGACCTCGGCCCTGTGAAGGTTCTGTGCCCCAGTGTAGGGGAATGCCAGGGCCAATAAGTGGGAGAGGGTGGGGTGGCAAGCATGGGGAGGGGGAAGGCAACAGGGGTTTGTTCTTGTTGTTTTTGTTTGTTTGTTTGTTTGTTTGCTTTTGGGAGGGGAACTTGAAAAGGAGAAATTTACATGTAAATAAAGAAAATATCTAAAAAATAAATAAATAAATAAATAAATCTTTAAAAAAAGAGATAATAAAAAAAAGACCATGTTCTCATCAATCTATCCTAAAAAATAAAAGTACCTGGTGAGCATCTTGCACTGCTGATGGGGTAGAGAAACTCTTTCGGCAAAACTGAGCAGGATACACATTACTAATGAGATTCCCCAGTGAATATTCTGGTGTCATGAAGATTTGCTGTATTTGATATGAGCAAGAATAGTTCTTCAAAGGGAACCTTGGGCCATAACTAGGATGGAGCCGTGGTCAGAGAGGACCCTATAAACAGATCAAGAGAGCGAAGACAGCATTTACTTTTAAGATTTATTTATTTTATTTAGATGAGTACATTGTCTCTATCTTTGGACACACCACAAGGGGGCATTAGATTCCATTACAGATGGTTATGAGTCACCATGTGTTTGCTGGGAATTGAACTCAGAACCTCTAGAAGAGCAGTCAATGCTCTTAACCACTGAACCATCTCTTCAGCCCTGACAGAACTTTTAATGTTTTTACATTTAGCACAGAGAGAAAATAAATTTTCCATCAGTCATGCACTTTTAGTACCCCAGTGAGGTAGCAATGATCCTTGTAACTGTGAGAGAGTTTTTAGGCTACTTACATTGTATAATGGTGGAGTAGTGGGTGATTTGGGCGCTTCTTTTGCTAAAACTAATTTCATGACAGATTTTGGTTGGAACTGGATTATGCAGAAACAGGAATGGATGAGGTGCTCACTTGTTTAGTGATTAAAATGTTTTATTTAAGAAAGTAAAACCTAGTGCTGGAGAGATGGTTCAATGGTTAAGAACACTGGCTGCTCTTCTAGATGACTCAGGTATAATTCCCAGTACCCACATGGAACTTCAGAACCGTTTATTATTCCAGTACTAGGGGCTCCAAAGCCTTCTGGCCTGTCCAAGCACCAGCCACACATGTGGTACACATGCCTACATGCCAGAAAAACACAAGCTAAAAGGAGAAAAGAAAACACACACAGTTCCAAAATGCAACTAATTGCTAGCGTGACAAAGAAGAGATATTAACTTGGGTTTAAATTTAAACAAGTGTGTCCTATGAATGTGTGTCAAATACACTGAACACTAGCCCACTCAGTGGAATTATAGGGACTGTGTGGCCATAAAAGGAAAGGGTTAGGAGTTAATGCTTTTCAAGAAACATTTTGCTATCATAGCTTCAAGTCTGTGACAGACACACACTAAATGATTTCTACATAGAAGAAGGCAACTGGGTTAATCTCATATGATGTCTAAATGACAGCTAGCCTTGCTATATAGAGAGCATTTTCCTGCATATGACCCCAACCCCAGGACAAGGCCCTTCACTGTATAAATCAGGCTGGCCTTAAACTCACAGAGATCCATTTTCAGATGCCTCCCAAGTGCTAGGATTAATGGCGTGGCCCACCACACCTTAGAGTGGTTTTGAGACAGGACTCTGTCAAGGTGTAGCAATCACAGACACTAAAAACCGATTCAGAGAGGAAAATTTTGAATAGTTCTGTTACAAGGGAGTGTTTTCAAAGTTTATCTCAACAGATAAGCAGTAATGAAAATCTGCTGTATATACTAATATTTGAATATTATTTCACTCTAAAGAAAAAAAATCACAAAATTTCAGTAAATGGGTGGACTTACAATATATAATAGTAAGGGAGGTCACCCAGTCCTAAGAGAAAAAACAAACAAATAAAAAAACAAACCCTAAAATTTGATCTAAATCCATAACATAAATATGCAATCTATCAATCAAATGAACCTGTGGCATAGTATACCGTTTAGAAAGGTATAGAAGGAAGAGTGATTTTAAACGGACAATAGTCGCACTCATGGGTTCACATATGTAACATACTTTCTGTAATTCCTTTGGATGTTCTTGTAGAGTTTGTCAAATTCTCTGGGCACAATCAGTCCTTAAATAGGCAGTGTTCACATGTGATTCCATGAGGAACCATTACCTTGCTGAAAGATCTGAATTTGAAGCTACGTTTTCCATTGCTTGAATATTCTCTAGGCTGTAGCTTTCTGCAACTTCTAAAAAACTTAGTGTGTTTTATTCTTTAAAGATGAATTTTAGCTTTCCAAGTAACATCTTGAAGATTGCTATGACTAAAATAAATCATAATTTTAAAATTTCTGAGACGTCCTGAAATATTAGTTTATGGTCACTGACTCTCAAATAGGAGCATGTCATAAATGACGGATAAACTCACTTATGTTACCAAAGATGTAATTCTAAAAGGTATCATTGATGCTGGATAAACATAATTAAAAATTAAAATTATATTAGAGAAAAAATAATCTGAAGACCTCAGGAGAATTGTATTGGGTACTCATCTCCTTTCCTCTGGGCTACCCAGGCACTGTTGGCTTCCCCTGTGTCTTTGAGCTATGACTCCATCCACCCACGCACACCCTCCACCCATATAGATGTGTCCCAACCCTTGTTTTTGACAGGATTTGCTTTAGAGAACTTGTCATTGCATCTTTGAATACATATATTTCTTCAACACCGTGCCCCATTTTATAACCCAGTGATACTCTCAATGACCTTGAAGCCACCCCAGTGAAATGTAATAGCCTGGAAAACAGTGCTCAGTCTCCCAGTCTCAGCAGGAGCCCACTTTGATGGACATGTGTCAGATTGCAGAAGCATGTTCTTTCATACACATGTGGAAAATGTGTTTGTTCAAATCTTACCTTTGGGAAAAATCACTAAGCAAATGCAGGTGAGCTATGACTTACCCTCAAACTATGCCATTTTAAGCTAGGTCAGCCTCACACTCAGAAACCTCCCCAGACATTGACTCAGTGCAGATGAGTGTAGACTCATTTCTGGCCTCCAAATTGTCTTTGTTTGGTTTTCCCCCTAGTGGAGTTTGTGATTTCATGATGGCACTGAACTTCAGTCATCTTACACACCGTGTCTTAGGAAGTTTTAATGTCTTTGCTACATTCTTCCAAATTCCTACATTCAATGTGGTTCAGACAAATTATATTTCCTTTTGTTTGTCTGATCTTCCATAGTAAGAATTTCTTGATAGGCTAGCTTATGAATAGAATAGAATAGAATAAAATAATTCTAGAAGTTGATATATATATATATATATTCTAGAAGTTGAGATGTATATACATCTCAACTTCTAGAATAATTTTAATCTTTGATGGATGGAATTAATGGCGGTAGAGGAATGAATGATAAAATAATGTTCTATTTTGGGTCCAGACACCACCTTATTGGAATGCCAAACAGTAGGCTAGTAGCTGGTTAGCACCTTATGGGTGTGGGCACTGGTGAGGAACTCATCTCAAGGAAAACAATGACCTAGCTAGTGGGAACCAAACAGCTGCCTATCTTCTAAAATGATGTTTACATTCTGTATTGCTTTCTGGTATTTTTTTTTTCATCTCAAATGCCATTATATTCATTAAGCTATGCTTTTCAGTGTGCCAAAGGTATAGAATCATGTCAAAATACTTTACCTTCTTTTTGTTAAGAAATGACACTACTTTCTGGATCCATTGCTTAAGTTATAAGTTTGCGATTTAGTAATAGTGTATAATGAGTTACACAGCTTCTTTAAAAGGAAAGACGATGCCCTTGTTCATTTATGACTCAAGACTTCTGCACACCAGAGAGAAAAAAAACACCTCAAAGCTGATAAAGCACACAAATTTTGCTTCATAAGGAAGAATACAGCCTCATGAATTGGATCTCAGTGCTAAGGGGAGCAAAGAGCTGAACCAAGTGCCTCATACAGTCCTGTTCATATGCCATCTGTAAATGGAATGAGGTATTGCTTTTCACTGACCAGGTCCATCTTGACCAAGTCTTCTTTTACTAACTTTGTCACACAAACTACAACCTTCACCATCTATCTGACTTCTCTATTTCTGAGTTTGAAAACTAGCTAACTCTGACTTTTTTATTTCCCCCTTTCCCTTTGGCTGGTTCCTTCCTGATATCTTGGTGTCCCTTTAAATTCTGCTTTGTGTAGTAACTTTTCCCGACACAGGAGTTGGGTCTCTGTCTGCCTTTTCTTATCTGCACCTGTAGTCTTTGATTTGGCTTTAATATTGCAAGTATTTACAAAGAGTTCACTGCTGGCAGTGAGTCTTAGGGAATCAGTAAGGACAATGAAATACCCCTAGACTTTTGCTTGCTTTCCCCACTTTTATTGGCATCTGTGCTAACAATGCAAATGCAGAAAAGACCACGATTCCTTCCTCAGAAGGAATCAAAATGTCAACACCAAACTCTGCTGTGTCCCTGAATTATCTACCCAGCAGAAACAGGATACAAAGCAACAATGAAGTAACCACAAAACTGCCATGAGAGAAGGTCTCGAGTGAAACAGCAGAATGTGTTAATGTTATGAAGTGTTCAAACATGCTCATGTAAGTCTTCAATGTTCTATGTGATGAGTCACCCAGAACATACCACAAACGAGTCACTGTACACATGGAATGGGAAGTATAGTGAAGAAACACCTTCCTGTGGCTGAGAATTGAATCTGCCATTTTAAAACAGAATGCCAGGTTATTTAAAGGAACAATGGACTAACATCTGTTTGGGAGGCATTTTTCTTTTAAAATCAACACAGCAGGACTATCAGATTAAATAAAATAAATGATGGTGCTTTCTCCCTATGATAAAATTTGAGGTAGTAAATAAAATTAGAATTTTGAAAAATGAGTATGTTCCCCTGATAGATCTGTGGACACATTTGTGTATTTTGATATCACATAAGTAAATACTTCAATGTGTGGTAGCATTTTATAAATGACTAGTGTATGCTGCTATCAAGTCATGATTCATTGGAAGATCCATTCCTGCTGCGGAGCTAATTGATGGCTTGTGATTTAATGGAATATGATGTTCATTCAGATAGTTTTAAATTTTAAATTATACACTACAATTAATGATTGAGAAACTACCACTTGTCACGTTTCTCATATAGTATCAATAGGCAACCACAATTATCGGAAAGGGCTCTGGGCATAGCCTTCCTTTCCATCTTCACTCATCCTTTGGTACCCATGGAAGAATAGTTATAGGACACTCTTCCCACAAAGATAAGAAGCCCACTGACACTCAGGACCCTGCTCTGAAGTGGCACCGTATCTATCTACAAACCACACACGTCCCTAGTAGCTTAACTCACTCACAAATTACTTTGTATTAACAATTTGGTAAATGTAAGCGGGGAACTCTATTGTCCAGAGAGTAATGGGAAGGGAAATGAATCCCTGTGAGGCATGTACAAAACAGAAATGCCTTTTTAAGACTTATGCTGTGGGCTTGGTTGAGTCTGTAAACTCAGAACTCTTAGATAGAAAGGGTTTAGTGTACTCACCTGGTGAAGTTGTTCTTCACACAAAAGTATGTCCCAACAAATTCCCAAAAATAAACAAGAGATTCCAACCATGCTCATTCATTGGTATATCAAAGAGATTAGCAAAAGTGTACCATGAGGACATTCTTCAATTTATATTCCCACTCAAAGATGTAACTATTTAATAAAATATTTCCACATTAATATGTCTCAATACAATGAGTACTTTTAGATAAAATAAGATTGAATTTTGTTTGTTACTTCTTAAAATAACACTATCAATAGATATGGTGCATGTAATGAAACATTTTTAGTTATTCTATGATATGATATTGTCAAAGACACCCACAACAAAGAAAGTTGGTTACCAATGCTTAGTAGCATCTTTTGTTTGTTTGTTTGTTTGTTTTGTTTTGTTTTGTTTTTTGCTTTTTTTTTTGTTTTTTGAGACAGGGTTTCTCTGTGTAGCCCTGATTGTCCTGGAACTCAATTTGTAGACCATGCTGGCCTCGAACTCAGAAATCCTCCTGCCTCTGCCTCCCAAGTGCTGGGATTAAAGGTGTGCGTCACCACTGCCCAGCAATAACACCTATTTCAAATTTAAATAACTATTTCTTTATGTTAATTTTTACTGTTTATCTTACTGTTGTGTCATTAACAACTAAAAGAGCATGAAACAGTTACTGGCATATATTAGATATTCAATAAACATTTGAGCACATGAATAAATCCATCAGAGATGACAAAACCAAGTTTTATTCTAGTGGTCACATAGCTCTCAGTATGTCAGCCAAGATGCAAACTTAGCACCAGACAATTTCATAGTTTATTTATTCTAGAAAATTGCCTCTGCAGCAAGGATTTGGAAGGGGTCTAGTCAAAGCAACCTTCTGTTTTAATATCAAGAATCTCTAAGCTTTCCAGTGCATTAGGATACTCTGGACTTGAGATGAAATTGGTTTAGAAATACAGAGAACCATACAGAATATTCAAGTTCAACTTTTTGAGCTTTGCCTGTGGTCATATAGTTGATTATTCAAAGAGCTGAGTTGTTGGCCCCTGCCTGGCTTCCATCACTTCTATCTGGACAATGTGTATGAACTCAATACTGTGAAGGTCACATGAAATGATTTTCATATTTTCTGCCTCATCCCAGAATGGCCTTTCTAAGACAAGAGATGATGAAAAAAGATATGAAAGAGATGAACCCCATCATGCTAAGCTGAAGGGTTTGACATCTGACCACAGTAGGTCTATTTATCCATCACTAATGTCTAGTCCACACATTGTTTAAGGGTGTGCCCCATTTAATGACACCCAGGCTCACACAGGATTCCCTTCCAAACCACAGTCTGCAGAACTTGAAACACATTCTAGTAATTTTAAGGATTGGAAGATACCCAGCAAATCCAGTGAGAGATCCTGTACCTTTTGAAATCCTTGTGCCAAATCTCTGTGACAACTTACGTCTTTGCATTTGTCATTTAGCCATCCAAGTAAGACAGCTACTAAATCATTCTAAGTGCTGCAGGGGGAAGATCTGAAGTAGTAGCACAGTTAATGGGAAGAAACATGTTCAAACAGACAGTGGAATCGCATGCCTTTAGCCCCAGTCCAGAGGAGGGAAGAGGCAGGCAGCTGTCTGAGTTCAAGGTTAGCCTGGTCTACAGAGAGTCTAGGACAGTCATGACTACCTTGTGTTGAAAAACAAAACAAAACTAAAAACAACAACAAAAGCATGTTCATGTGTGCATTTACATGTACCATAGTCAAAGAATTGAAGAATAATGAGCCCACACCTCCTGCACATTGACTTAAGAAAGTTCAGAAAGATGCCAATCTCCCATTGCTTCCAGCACTCAGAGAAATAGCATTGATCAATGCTGATCTTAAGTACTGAGTGGCTTCTTAAGAATAAGTCCCCCGGCTTCTGGAACACAGCAGATGATTTATACCTGATCATTGAGTGACTAATTTTTCCAAGTCCCATATATATGTCAGGCAATTCAACACAGGTATGGTTTCTCTAATCTGGATATACTAACAACCAAGCAAATTCTGCTGTCTGTGGCAGATGAGCTTAACTTCGTAAATCATAGACATCTGGGTACTTCTGCTGGGAAGATTATGTATTATCCACAGACAGGCTTAAATCTAGATCACAGCTATCAAATGAAAAAATATTTATTTAGCTTATAGCCTTACTATAAATTATGAAATATTAGCACTTTGAAAACTGTATACTTTATCATTGGGATATTGTAGAGGAGAGATTTAAAGATCTTACATTCAAAGTTATTAAGTTTTTTATTTTTTTATAAAAAGAACATTTAAACCTATCCTAAGTGATGTGGTCTAAATGTGTGTTCCCATTCCCCGATAATATGCTAACCACAGTCACCAGTGTGGCTTCAGGAGACCAATCAACTCACCAGGGCAGAACCCTACTGTACCTTCAAAAGAGCTGCCCAGAAAGCTACCTGGCTCAGCCACATTTGGACAGTAAGGGCCCCAGAAGCAGCTCATAGACACTGAACTGACCAGTACCTGTTCTTTGATTTGGACCACTGTGAGAAATAAATAAAAGCCTATGTATAAGTCATTCTGAGCATAGCGTTTTGTTATAGAATCCTGAATGGCATATGCAAACTCTTTTTTCTACCATTGATATTAATCCTTTAATTTCCAAGTTTTAACTCAACATCCAGACAATCTACATGCTTTTTTTTTTTTTTTTTGGTTACTTGATTTAATGTAAGTTTTGTTGTCTGAAAATACTAGATGGAAATTTCCAGAGCCAAAACAACAGCATAAAGCCATGCATCCTTCTGAGTAGCATGTCAAACCTTCATGCTGTCCTTCAATCCTGCCCAGGATGTGAATCATATCCTGCACAGGATCTCCACACTGACGACAGCACACACTCATTGCTCTGTACCTTCTCCATCATGGCCCACTGCTGTGAGTAACAGGGCTGGTGTTAAGTAACAGGAAACATTAGCTTACACTATATCACAAAGCTAACACCATACTCCTACACGTCTTATCTCATCTTGAAACCATGTATCACATCAAATTACCACAATAAAATGGGAAGTACTGAGAAAGATGGGGGGAGGGTAAATATGTGAGTATAGTTACAGTATTTTATAGTATTAATTATTCTTAATAGCTTACTTATTAGTAATTACTTAGAAATGCTTACTTGATACATTTTTACCATAAGCACATAGTATAGAAAGCACTTATTGCTCTCTGTGTTACCTAGGATTTCAGGGATTCGTGAAGTCCACAAACCCATCAGCATTTGATAAGTGAAGACTGTACAGCAAATCTGTTCTCAAGTGATCATCAAGTGAAACCTGGAGGCAGTGGTGTGTTGAAGAATGCCATCATTTCATTTTATAAGGACTAATTCTCAATACCATAAGATTTTATAACTGGTTTTTAAATACAGCTATTGTTAAAGATTATATTTTAAAACTTACAATTATACATATTATATTTAAAATGAAAATAACAACACTCAAAACCCATCCCTTCATGCCTTTCTACATTTTGATTTTGTCCATGCTTTTGAGTTTGTTGAATCTCTCCTATTTGTTTGGTAGAAAGACAGCAGAGCAATTGCTGCTACTAGACTGCCACCAGCTTTGATTGTCAGTATGTTGGGTATATTTACACCAGACACATTACAAATAAGGCTTTTAAGCCATTATAGGCTGGAAGTTGAGATACTGTTGGAAAATAGAACATCTTCCACCACATGCTGAGAGTTCTAGATCAGCATTTTCTGGTATTTTACAAATTCTGGAGAGAGAAAGAGAGAGAGAGAGAGAGAGAGAGAGAGAGAGAGAGAGAGAGAGAGAGAGAGAGAGAGAGGGAGAGGGAGAGAGAGAAGGGGGAAAGAGAGAAAGAGGCTATGTCCTCTTGTTTTTTGAGGCCTTGAGGAATTACTTCTTGACCTTTTTACTTGCATAAGTCAGTGCTAAATCTCTTGGTCCCAGTGTCTGTTTTTAGTTCTTAGATTCTACAGCTTTGACAATGATAAATGATCTTTGCTCCCAGTTTGAAGGCAATAAAACTAAGCTGGTTGTATTTATGTCTTTAGGAATATATATGCACATAGATATATGCATGTAACAAGAAGTAATGAAAAAAGAGGCCATGAATTTGAAAGAGCAAAGATAGTTATAGGGGATAGTTGGGAGGAAGTGACAAGAATGGGTAAAGGTATCATTGTATTATAACCTCATAAAAATAAAAGAAATAGTTTTTAAAGTTATATGTCTTATTTTTTATGTCACTAACAATCCACATCACAGTATTAATGACCTTTTCTAAGCACCTCCTTTCAAGATTTAACATTTAGTGACATCATTGTAATTAGAGAATCCAGTGTTTTCAATCATCCAAAGGTCAGGCCAATTCCTATTCTAGACTAAACATCTAGGCTTGTAGCAGACACACAAACTCAAGCTAACAAAAGGCATGGAGTGTCACCCATCCATCAGGTAGAAACCCAAGTGCCCAAAGCAGCGATGAGACAGAATTTAATCAAGTGAACCATTACCAGGCCTGCACCGCCTTGCCGCCCAGAGTGAAGACAGTGATGATGAGTGATTTATGGCCCACATAGACATGGAGGATTAGGTTAGTGTGAATGGCTATTCGGATTGTGGATTGCAGAGTTGGTTTTCTTTGTTTGTTTTTTGGTTTATTGTTGTTGTTGTTGTTGCTGCTGCTGTTGGTGGTGGTGGTGGTAGTGAGTTTTGATTTTTTGAAAGGGACCACTTATGTAGCCCAGGGTAATCTCAAACTCAGGACAATCTCCCTACCTTAGGATTCAGAGTGCTGGGATGAAAAGCCAGAACCACCAAACAAAGCTGCCTCTGTTTTGGCTTGCCCAACAACTGGGACAAAATGCAAATGGAATATAGCAGAAAAGGCCTGCAGCCTTCCTGTGTACCTTGTCTGCATCTCATGCCCTCATGCAACCCTGAGGCCCTAGGGAGCCAGAATACATTCTCTTCTTCTAATTGGCTCCCCGGAGCACTGCAAACAGAGTGGAGCCTACAGGGTCACAAATGGAGATTGAACCACCCCTCTTTGTTCTGAGCTTGTTTCCAAGGCCAAGGTCAGGTCACCTTCACATCTCCCTGCACCTCTGCTGAAGGTTGCCTCTGCCTACTCCTTGTGTGTAGCTCTCATCTCCATGGCAACCTCCATCTTCAGGTGGTCTTTATTGAACACCTGAGGGCACTGCCCTCAGCATGTTACTGTAGGATTTAATGGGGTTCTCATCGTGCTTTCCTAAGCAGTATTTTTTTGAGCTGCAGACTGTTTCCATAGATTAAAACCAGACAAAAGAAAAGAAAACAGTCTCATGAGATCTCCTCTCCATTTTGGGGGTCAAATGTCAAGGCATCCTAGTCTCTTCCTCCAATCATGTGCCATAGAACAAACTGGAAGGAATAAAAGGCTGACTGTTACCCTTGTTTATCAACAGCGCTGCTATTCCTGGATACTGAGAGATCTCCCTTTCCCAGCTGTAAACCACAAACACAGCTGGCAGGCAGTATCTCACTCATAAATTTCACATATGAGGAAAATGATACGATTTTCCAGGAGGTAAGATTTTTAAAGAAATGATAACAAGTTTCACCAAAAAACACTTGTGGATATTCTCACCCCACACCATTATGCACATTTTTTGTTTGTTTGTTTGTTTGTTTGTTTCATCAAGTCAAATACAAAAACAGTGGAGTAGCTAGAAATATCAGTTCAGGGAACCTCAGGCACGGTGATTCGGCCTGTAATGTCAGTCTACAAGAAAAACAGAGAGAAGGATTATCACAAGTTCTAAGCCAACAGGGTTAGTTCACAATGTTAGAACCACAGGGTTAGAGCCACAGTGAGGTTCAGTCTGGCGTGGTCAAATGGTGAAGCCTTGCCTCAACCAATAATAAAGAAACAAGTGCAGTGATGTTTTTGTAAACTTTTTTTTCTTTGATAATTTCATATGCACACACAGTGTTCATATCCACCCTAGGTATGCCTCCTTCTCACTAAGGTCACCCTCCAACTTGCAGCACAGTCCACCTTCCATTTTCATGCCTTCTTCCTTTGTCCCTTTTTCTTCTCCCTCCATATATATGTATGTATGTATCTGTGTATGTATGTATCTATCTTCACCATCACTATCATTATCTATCTATCTATCTATCTATCTATCTATCTATCTATCTATCTATCTATATATATATATATATATCTACCTAGTCTATCCATCCATCCATGCACCCACCCATCCATCCAACCATTCATCCATCCATTCATCTATCTATCTCTAGTTCTAGCTCTAGTGATGTGGAAATTTCTGGTTTCTTAAAAAACTCAATTATGTCACATGATATTTTCCTGGAAGCTGTCTTGTGAGAGGACATGTGATGTTTTGCTGAATATAGACACTTGAGAAACCGTGTGATGTTTAGAAAGAATATATATAGTACACCACAAACAGTGAGAGAGTGGTCTTGCATTGTTATACCATGCAACGCTTCACTTCTTCATTGGTCTTTGTTGATCTTTGCTGACTTTGGTGCTCTACACTTTGTAGAAAGAAGTGCCAAAGAACCTTGTAGTATTCCAGTTGATTCTGACGGCTTCTGCTGATTCATGCTGATTCAGCAGGGCCTTGCTGTTTCTGCTGGATTGTGCCACCTCTGCTGCTTTGTTTGGTGTATGCTATTGAACTTGACTGCTGGTATCCTGACAACAGAAAGTGGAATTGCCCCAAGTAACTACTTCTAAACAGGTCCACAACACCCTTTCCTATTAATCTTCTTTTCCCCTATCTGGTCCATGGGTTAGAAGGGAGGTTGATGTGTTTAAGAATCCTAAATAAAGAGGGTTTTGAAAAATCTAAACCTACACTCCAGCCCTAACTCTAACTCTCTTTTTGTAGCACACTGAGTCCATTTAGTGTTGCCTGCTGGAATGCTATCCTTTCTTACTGGCTTTGTCTCATATTGGTAATGATAGCTGTAATGAGTTCATGGGCATGATGGCCAATTCATATCCAGAAGACAGCATTTCAGCACACCCCTTCCCATCTGCCAACTATTATAATCTTTTCACCCCTTCTTTTGAATGTTCCCTGAGCCTCATGTTTCTGGGTTAGAGGAATGATTTCAATGCCTCATTTAGTGTTAAGAACTCTACACTCATTAATTCTCAGTGCTTGGATCAGTTATGAGCCTTTGCACTAGCTGCTGCCCATTGCAGAAGAAGCCTCTCTGACCAAGACTGAAAGCAACATTGATCTATAGATATGCATATAATGTAAATATTTAGACAGTATGATAACATGTCCATTTAGCAAAACAATAGTAGTAGGTTCCCCCCTAGAGCCTGTGACTTCCCTAGCTGTGGGTTTTTGGCCAGGTTTACTGTACAGGGCATGAATTTTCCTTCAGTGGAGTGGGTCTCAAATCAAATCAGGAATTGATTGGTTACACACATAACTTTCACTCCACTACTGCACCAGTCGGCACAGGTGCATGGAAAGTTAGCACTGTATGATTCAGACTCCCTCGTGGGTAATACTTACTGACCTGTGTGGCACCTTCCAGCAATATGAAGACTAGACAGGAGGGAGGAAGCTTTAGGGTCAGTCCCAGCTTGCTTTCTCTGCTTCTTGCAACTAAAGACCTGTGTTGTTTTGGAGACCTCTCATAGTTTCTATTGTACTAAAACATGGTTTGTTTCTATTGTGTCACTTGGTTTAAAGTAGTTCATAAATAACTACATAAAATGGAATATTTAACTATAGCAATATAACCACTATCCATTTGCAGACAGACTTCAATTCAATATATTTTCCCAAAGGAAAATGGAAATGTTCAGAAGGAGGAATTATACTTAACTTGAGTTATCTACAATTGCTGTTTGTCTCCTTCCAATATAAAAGTATATGAATCAAGTTTGGAAGGAATTGGTTTTTTTTTTTTTATCTATACTATACTACAGGAAATAAAATATGTTTCTCTTAAAATAAAAAAATGTTAAGTAATATCAAATCCTTTTAGTATTCCAAGACTATAGTAAGGATTAGAACATTCATCTTGGTCTTTACCATTGTAGAATTTGAAATTGAAGAGTAATTATTGGATTGGAATGGGATACAGAAGTGAGAAGATGCCTGGTTCCAACACCAGATTTCTAAAATGGAAATTAATATTCACTGTGGCCTCTCTGTCCGGGCCCTGGAACAGTGGGGAAATGTATACTAACTGCTTGATCCTCACAAGAACTACCGTCTTCCATATGATGAGATGGTAAAATGAGGTGTGGTCCAGCAGCTTTTAAGAATCACTCAATATCAAGAAGGAAGCCCCTGTTCCTGAGGAAGGGTCAGGCTGAGAAATACCTGACCAGTAGCTTAAATGAAATCCAACAATGCTTTTAAATATTTGAGAACTTGCTTTCAATTACCCTATAATGATAAAAAAAATATAATTAGTAAATAGTTGCAAAATGGCTAAATATAATGTAGATTTTCACATTATTTTATAACAGAAAAATGAAGAGCCCATATAAATGTCCAAGAGCTAGAGAAATTATGTTGCAGCTGGCTAACTAAAAAAAAAAAAAAAAAAAAAAAAAAAATCTGCTGTAGCTGTTAAAACTGAAGATGTGCAGTGCCCCATCATAGGGGAAGTGTTCCTATGACAGGTGTGGTAAAAATAGAAGGGAGGAATGACCCAGTTTCTGTAATAAGTTTTATTGCATACAATATTTAATACATTACATACAGAACTGAAAATTTACAATCCAGAATTATAGTTTGCTGGTTAGTTTCTTATCTTAACTATTCTATAAATCTATTTATTATGAGGTAGATATTAATAAAGCATCTATAAAGGCTATTTATTTGGTCAGTATCTAGGTCAAGGGTCTCCATGCTGTGATCAGTTTTGAGGCATGTGGTTTGTAGCTAACTTGAATCATTTTCTTTCTATTTTGAAATTGAATCTATTGTATGTGGATGGGTGCATGCTTAAACATATGTCTGTGCATCACGTGTATTTCCAGTGCTTGCGGAGGCCATAAGAGAACATCAGAGAAACTTGGAACTGATGGTACAGTGGAGTATAAGCTGCCATGGTGTTCCTGGGAACCGAATTATGGTCTTCTGGAGAAGCAGTGAGCACTCTTAAACTCGGAGTCATCTCTCCAGCTCATCAAATCACTTTAAAGCATGTATCTTGTTAATTCCAGTGATTAAAGAATGACAGATAACTCGAGTCCCCTCACCCACTCTACATCTGTACTTGGACCTCCTGTTTCTTCCACACCTGGTTTTCAGAGCACATAGAATTTACCTGAGAGTACCTATGTGCTTGGAATGGAGGTCTGAGTTTCTATAGATTCTCCCAACTATAAATGCTCAAAGAAGTGTTCACACAGGGATTATCCTCTCAGAGTTGATAGCCATAGGTTTTTACCATGTCTTTGCATTAAATTTACTGCCAAATCCCTCCTAATTCACCAGTGATATGAACCCCACGACTGCTTTCTCGTTTATCTCATGTAGTTGCCTACCATGCCTCTGCAACAGTGACTACAGACAGAGTCTTTGTACATGATAGAGGCCATGATACCTACTTAATCCATTTATATTGTTAAGCATCACTCTGACATTCTGTTTTGATAGAGAAATTAATGTGGAAATTTCTGGTTTCTTTGGAGACTCTGCTGTGTTATGTAATGTTTTTCTGGAACCTGTGTTATGAAAGGATGTTTTTTGTTGGAGTAGACACATGGGAAGAAGAGACACATGGTGTTTTATCTAGAAGCAGCCTAGACAAAGGGCATACGATGTTTTTCTACAGCAGATGCTTGAGAGAATATGAAATGTTTACAAAAGATATAAATATAGTCCAATGGACATTGGATGATGCTGGATGATATTGATTTGCCATGTCATTCTTTGCTGGTCATCATTGATATTGGTCTTCAGTGATGACACTGGGTGGTATTGGTACACATTACCATTCTTTGTTGGTCATCATCTGTCATGATTTCATAGAGAGAACACACTGAAAAATCGAGCAGCTGCTGCTGATTTGTGTGAACTGAACTGGTGTTCCAGTGGCTTCTTGCCACTTCCATGGATGCGGGCTGATTGGCAGAGCTTTACAGTTTCTTCTAGATTGGCCTGCCATTGCTAATTCTTGAACTATGTTTTTGAGACCTGCAGTTGCTAATTCACTAACGGAGTTTGCAAGTCCCACAGTTGCTGATTCCTGAATGGTGTTTTCGAATGAATCTAGCAGCTGCTGCTGGTTTGTGTGAACTGAACTGGTGATATCCTGACAATGCAGATTGGGTTTCCTCCAAAGAACTATTTCTAAACAGGGCCGCATCCTTCTTTGCTCTATTAACCTTTTCTTTCCACTACCTCTGGTGGGTGATGAAATAGAAAAGACGTGAAAACATTTTAAAAGCCTTATTAAAAGTAAGTTTTAAAAAATCTAAGCCTACAAGAAATAGAATAAAGTCCACATATTTAAGCAACCTAATCTATAGCTCCTATCATCTACAATTTGGCTCTGAACCCAGGAATTGTGGCTTTAACTCTTACTGTTGCAGGTGACCAAAATCTTTCATCATTGTTGCAATGACCTTTTTGATCTAGATTAGATTCTTCTCTGTAAAAGGTCCCTTCTTTCTGCCAAATTTTGAGTCTTCTTTCAAAACCCAGATGTAATGCACCCTCACAGGCAAGGGCAAGGATTATCTGTTATCTTATCTGCCTCTTAATGGTACTTATCACATTGTCATAGGACATAACTAATCATTTCCAGCCCCCACCAGTAATCTGGGAGCCTGAAAAATCCATGTTAGATCTCTCTTTCTTTTCATGCCTCCATTGCTCAGAACAATGTCGGAAACACACAGCAACCTTGTGAGTGTTACTAAGTGTAAATATACACATCTGTTTACTAATGATTACTGCATGTGGCAACGACACTAGCCCACCACTGGACAAGGTGTCACAGGCAGCCACACTTGACAGTCAGATGACCCTGTGTCATGTGAGCTCAGCTAATACAGTGCATTTTTTTTTCCAGATTCTGGTTAAATGTGGAGTGAATGTTAAGAGGATGGATGAAAATGTCATCAGGAATGAATTTTTATGGTTTTACAGTCAGTCTATTCAGAAAAAATAAATAAAAGAAAAGCCAAAAGGTCAGCCATAGAATAGCTAAATTTCAGGAAAAGATGAGAGCCCCACAGAGGATCAAACAAGGTGATACTTGGTGCTCTGTAGCCTGCAAACATAAAAGGAAGCTGAGACATCCCCTAAGGTAGCCCCCATCTCCCCCACCTTACAAAAGACATCAGTACAGGCCTGACACTCAGGATATAAGCCAGTGTCGTTGGAAAATAAGACCTTATTCTGCTTATGCAAGTCAGTGTATCAGCTGGATTGATAAAAGCAATGGAAGGTAACTGGCATTCATGCAATAAAACAGATCTATGATAAATATTTAACAGAGGTATGCCAATATGCCTCATTCTTAATGTTTGCCTCACCACCTTGCTGTCTCTGCACTTGTATTTCATTTTCTCCAATGTGTTTTTGGAAAAGCTTTGAATAAATAAATGGATAAGATGAAAATTAGCATGTTTTAAGGGTCTGGTTTAAGTTAGCTTTGGGACTTTGCTTTACTTGTAGCCACATTTCTAAGGGAGTCTAAACTATCCTCACATATGTCAAATGCTTTGAAGGTCAGGGTTAATGTCCTAGGGACCCCCTGTTCCTCATTTGGAAAGAAATACAACTAATTTTGTGCTAACATACTTCCTCCATTCTAATTACAAAAATTGAGACTTGGTTGTCGCTGGGGACATCTGCATTGTGGGGCTGGCACAGGTTTGGGGTCATTCTGAAGGCTGCAACATTCTCAGAGCTGGTTACTAGCTCCTTGTGGTGTTTTTCTCCACATAAGTAACAATTCTCCATAGAGTTAATTCACGCAAACAGAGTTGCAACCAACTTCCACTCATTCCATGAATCCATTCATCTATACTGAATAAATTCATGGATCTCATGTTTCTTCCATACCTGATTTCAGAGCACATAGAATTTACCTGAGAGTGTCTATGTGGAGGTTTGGGTCTCCAAGAATTCTAACTTTATAAATGATGGAAGAGTTGTTTATGTGACTCTATAACGGAAAACACACAGGAATTATCCTCTTAGAGTAGATGGCCAAGGCTTCCATCATACCTTTTCATGGCATTTACTGGCAAATCCCTCCTAACTCACAGGTGCTGTAGCCCAGTCCTGCTTTCTCATCTCCTCTAGTCACCTACCATGCCTCTCCAGCAGTGACTAAGATGGGATCTTTGTATACTCTAGGGGCTGTGGTACCTGCTTACTCAATATGGTTAAGCATCACTCTGACATTCCGTTTTGATAAATAAATAATATGAAGTACAGACATTTAAACAACCCAATACTACAGTTAATAAGTATTTGGATGTGAACATGTATCATGGCTTTACATGCCATAATCTACTCACTGTTTACTGATGTACATATATACTTTTCTTTCTACTCAAAGTATTCAGATGCCCTGCTTTTACTTAATAATTTCCATGAAATTTATTTCATGCAGTTTTTTTTAAGCCCTGAGAGTAGACAGAACCAACATCCATATGTTCTAGGTATTCCTTGAGTGCACATGTCCACTGTACTCATGAGCTTACATTATATGGGTGGCTTCTCTTTTTCTGCCACTCAGGGAAAAATATGTCAATATTTGTCTAAATTTCAGTCTCTCTCTGTTGCCTGGAATATACTAACCACCCAAAATTGTTTATTGAGAAACTATTAAAATGATATATTTTTTGGAAAAGTGATACATTTTTTGTGTCCAAAGTCTAGGAAACAACTTGACTTCTAGTTATAGCTACTCATTGGGCTAGTAATCTTTAAGAGAATAAGAATAAACCAATTCTTTGTACAAGAGTATATTATGGATGTTATCAGCAAGCCATAATATCATGAAAAGTATGGAAACACAAAACACAATACAATGTCTCCCCGTTGTGATAATATTGACCATTAAAATGTCACAGAACATTCTACGGCTTTAACAGCTTTCATATGTATGAAACATAACAGCTTTAGAGCCATTTAATAAAGAAATCTTAGGAGAACGTTCATTGCCAAGGTCTCATTACATAGTGGTTGCTCCTATTATTCTAAATTTTGACCTAACATTGTTTCCAAAAGCAGAGAAAAAAACCTTAGTTTACTCAGGAACTTATTGGACATCTTTATCTCCTGATGCTATATTCTATGACACTGAACTTAGTTAAACTTGCCATCAGTAGTACGGGTGTTCAGGTCTAAAGCTCATGTCTGGAGATGGTTCCAGCCAAATAACCCCTGGTTATACTTTTGCTATAAAAATCCTGAGTTTCAAAATGGGCTTCACTTTGCCTGGATTACTCCAGAACATTCTTCAGAAAATACAAGGTAAAGAAATAAGATAGACAGTAACTTGAAATATATAACTAATGCCTTGTCATAAGAAGTCAGTTGCATTCTGGCTATCTTTGAATGATGAATAATTCATAGTTAACTGCATGGGAAAAGAGGTAGTTCCAGGATTTTGTGAATCTTAATCATTACCTTGGATATTTATATGTGGACTGGTCTGGCAGATAGGCTCAGTGTCTTTAAGTAATACCACTATGTTGATATGCTGCCTCATACCTGAAATTTCAGACCTCATAAGCTCAAAACAGGAAGATCACAAGTTAGTGACAAGCAGTGGTTCCATTTTTATCTCCATTTAGTTTAAAAACAAAAACTGAATGGATAAACAAAGAAATGAAGAAGGAATAAGGGAAGGAATATCTGTAAAATTTGTTACATGAAAAACTATCCCTTAAAAAAAAGGTAGATATGTATATATGTTAACTAATGTTTGAGAGGGATTGTAATAGAATTCAAAATATCTGTGTGAGCTAAAAGGATGGTTCTCATTGGATTTGCTTGAAGGAACAGCTGGAAGAATTTAGGATGGTCTGTTTATATATAATGCCATGATATATTCATATGTGGAACTGTACCATGCAAACTAATATATCTTAGCAGAAAACATAGCTATTGTGGGTCTTTTTTGAAACTACTTGCGTGAGTATTATGAGCTTAGGGAGTCAAGTGTGAATTTCCCTTCCTCAGTTTTTCCACATGGCTGATCTGTAGTAATTTCTTTTATACGACAAGCTATAGAAAGTATCAAATATCAAGAAATATATGGAAGACATTTTAAGAGTTGAACTATTATTTGACTTAAAATAAAACACATTTCCCTTTTGGAAGGCTTGGCTGAACAATGTCAGCAGTCTAAATGCTTGCAAAGTCTCAGAATATCTGTGCCCACATCCCATAACCAGCTGCTAGAACAACTATTAATATTTGTTGCTCTGCCATAAAATGAGCATGAAGTTGAAATGATGGTTTAAATCAGAGGAAATCTGAGACATGAGTATTTCCAAAAACACCGAATTCAAGAATTAATGTAAATGCAGAAATGTGCCTGTTTCTTCACAGGACTCTGCTCATCACCCATTCATTAAACTGATGCCTAATTTGAAGCATATTTTCCTTCAGAGAAATGGTTGTTTATGAAAGGAAACAACTCCTTAGTCCCTCTGTGCAAATCAAAAGAGAAGCCAGAGTCCTTGTGTGGTTTATACTTGAGATTTTGATTAAAAGATACAATGAAAATCCCAGGAGAACTTAGCTCATGGAGAGGATTTGAATTGAACATATTGAAAAAAGATTGGGAAGAGTCTCAAAATGCATTTGGCAACCGGATCTTTTTTCAATATGTGACCATGAACCATCTTTTCTTTCTGAGTCATGGAATAAACAATCCCCATGAATGTAAAAACCAGAAATTTCTAAGCAAAGGCCACATCTGTTTTCTGCTCCAAGTTAAAATTCATCTCTGGATTTGGCGGCTGATATAGTCTCGAGATGGAAGGAAATTAGTCCAATTCCCTGATATGGCATGCAAGGAAAGTAAGTAAGACAGAGGAACTTCTCTTTAATTGTCTCTACCAATTATTCCAGATCTGCCCTTGTTGAGGTCTCATTTCCCTTCCACTGTAATGAAAATGGGTTCCCTTACTACATAGAGATTTCCTTGATGGAACTTAATGTAACTTTTGCTTACGCAACTTAAAATCTATACTTTTTGAATTATTGTTTGTTATGCAGATAGAGCCTTGATTAGATCTATGCTCAAAGTCCTTACTGAGAAACATGAGTGTGCCAGGCATATATAAGGAGTGTGTATATATGCATGTGATATTGTATGTGTGTATGTGTGTGTGTAATTACTAATATGTATACCAATAAATAGTTAATGAGTCAGTGTTTTGAAAACATGCAATTGCACGCATATGTGTATTATTTCATTTACAAATTAAAGGCCACAATTTCACAGATATCAGACAGCACATATGTTATTCTATGGTATCTACTTACTATTCATGTAACTGCACCATGCTCCATACATTTGAAAGTATGCAGGAAGACTGGAGCAGAAGAGGTGAAAGGTTTGCCTTAGTTGTAAACAGTGGGAGTTTACCATCTAGGGTTCATAGGTTGAGCTGACATTTGATCATGTAACTTGGCTTGCAAGTTACAAGCCAAATACACAAGACACTTGCAATTGTGGGGCTAAGGTGTCTTGTCTGGTAGTGTGGAAATAGCAGATGTATTTGGCTTTCTGATAAGGACATACGTTCCCAAGGATAATGTTCTGAATCAGCTGAGCAAGTAGACATTGCCACTCAGCTGCAAACAGAGGCCACTTTCCCTTTTGACCTACAGAGACGCTTGACTCCTGATGCTGGTATAGAATTCAGATGAGGTCTTGGAAGGAATATAATGTGGGGTGGCTTTCATTCATTTTTCCCTATTCGGGTGAAACCACTTGTTTCTCACATGTTAAATAATGTGTTTGTGAATTTTAGGACATAATTCTTTGGGCCCTGTGACCCTCTAATGAAGAATGAACATACACAAGAGTGTAAGAGGAAAAAAAAGTAAGAACTGTCTGATTTTTTAAAATTTTCAAAACCAGATAGATAAATACAAGGGCATGATAAATGAATGCTCTATGGATGCTCCAGGTTAGAAGGAGTATGTCTGTTAGAGTCTTTAAGTTAAATCTACTTATTTCAAGAAAAATCAGGTAATGTTGAGAAGATATAGAAATACTAGGTAACATACTGTTGTTTCTGCTCTAGGTAAATGATCATATAAAGACTGTATTCGTAACCATTTATTTAAGAACTGTAAGCTTACTTTATAATCATATGCCATTAGAGCATTGGACTAAGAAGAGAATTTAAGATGCACACCAGACTCCATTCCATATTAGCTGGTGTACCATCTGGCCAAATTCATCATACTTATGAATGCTAGCCATTTTGTAGAGCTCATTTGTCTGTTGCTTCTAGTGAATTACCATTTAATTCTTTCATTCACTCATGTATTTTGTAACATACTTATTTCTTTAAGGGGCTGGGAAGATAGTTCAGAGCCTTAGCATATATATTAAAAAGAAAAATATCTGCGTATTGTGGGAATTGGGATGCTTATAACCACAAGACTGAGGCAATAGAGACAGGAGGATCCGTGCTACTAGCTTATCAGACAGCCCAGCTGAATCAGTCAGCTTCGAGTCTCAGTGAAAGATTCTATCTCAAAAGAAAACTAAACACAATCACATCACGTTAGACTTCTCAAGAGGAGCAACACAAGGTTGAAATCTGGCCTCCATATACATCTGATGAATAATTTTATGTGTACTTACCATGAGAGAGTTCAGTTACTTGGTTTAACTAGCATGTTGTGGATGTTGTCATGAAGAGATCTTATAGATGTCAGCTAGTATTTGTAGTCGAATATTTTTAAGTAAAGATTTCCCTCAAAATCCCAAAGCTTACTGAAGAAGGGCTGTGGAGTAGAAGTCCACTCCTACACTGGCATCCTGTACCCTGGACCTGCAGAGTCATCACATAGAAGACTAAAACACTTTCCACAGAACGTCTGACCATTTCATATTTTATTTGAGAAGATGTTTATTCAGGTCATTTGCCCATTTTTAATATTTGATTATTTCTCTTGACTATATTCAGTTTTACATATTCCTTATCTATTTCAGATATTAAACCCTTGCCACGTATATTGGTTACAAATATTTTCAACAATGTCTCAAAGTTATTTTGATTCTTTTGTTTGCTTCCTTTGACTCAAATATGGCTTTCTGTATTCTTGTTGCTTATTTTTATTTGTTGTATGAGTGGTTAGTGTAGCATCCAAAACAGTGATGATCAGGTATACCTCATATGTGTGTTCTTATAAAGACTTTACCTTGGAGCTGACATTGAGCTTTCGACATGAATAGAGTCCAGTTTTGTTTTATATGGATATCCAAGCCCCACAACAGTGTTTTGTGACAAATGTGTTTGTAGCACATTTGTCAGAGGTTCATTACATGTTCAGGCTTGTGTTGTTCCTTTTGCTCTCTGCTGAACTGCTCTGGTATTCTAATGGCTCTGAGCCATTTTGCCTGCCACAGCTTGGTAATATCCATTGAAGTCAAGGAGTGTGAGGCCTCCAACTCAGCTCTCTCAAGACCAATTTAGGTATACAGTGTCTTTGGTGATTCCATAGTCAGTAGGATGTCAGCCTTGTTTACAGTCAGAGAAATAAAGCCAAACCACTATTAGACAGACACTACCATACACTTGTTCCAATGACTTCTTCTGAAAAGAAACAACAAGTGTCACTGAGAGCACAGAGAAAGAGAAACCTTTGGAGTTTGTAAGAATTTAAATTTATTGTAAATATCAGTGTGGAGGCTGTGCAAAAAGTAAAAGAATACAGAACTTCTATATGACAGAGCAGGCCCTTTTCTGTATATGTAGCCAAATAAAATGAGATAAAGACTTTAGAGAGATAACCATATAGAAATATTGATTAAAGTCTTATTCACATTAATGCCTGACCATTGGTGGATAAATGGCTAGGTAAACTAGTGTGTGGTATGCATGTGTATGTGTGTGTGCATGTGTGTTTCATGTGTGTGCATGTGTGTTATGTGTGTTGTATGCATGTGTGTGTGACTATTATTCAACATTTTAATATGATATCCTAACATTTGCAATGACATGGATAAAACTGGAAGCTATTGTTAAATGCAATAAACAAACAAACAAAAAAAAAGAATGAAGAAAACGGTAAGCTATCTCTTCCATGTTGAATGTATTAAAAATCAAATACACATAAAAAAGAGTAGAATGATAGTCACCAGGGGACACAGAGTATGCTGGGATGACATGAGTCAAACGTACAAAGCTGTGATTACATTTCAGAGTCAGTGTTGGGATTCCAGGAGCAGTGTTGTGGTTAGAGCTACTAATTTTGCATTGCAAATTTGATATTTGGTAGGAGAGTAGGTTTCAGATACTTATATTGCACAAGTATAAAAACACATTTCTCAAAAGTGCCTCTGTGAGGGAGCTGGCATGTATACTTTTTGAACATTCACAACCATTTCCCAGTGCATATGCATATAAGCACTTCATGTTTTAGATTCTAGATGTAGCTAGTGTTTGTCAATCTGCAATGCCCAAGCTTTCTTGAGTCTTTGGTCTGCTGCTCTACCTTACAGGCTTTGAATTTGCTGAGCTTCCTAATCCCATGAGCACTTAAAATCTCCATCGCTACCTCTCCATTTGTTATCAGACACTTTGGCATGTGTATCTATTTAATGCATGATTTAACCTGTACCTCGAGGCCCACCCAGGGATCATCAGTCTTGAAGATAACTGTGGGGAACTTCCTAAGAAAGAGGTATGATGCAGCAACAGAACTGTGCTGATGGTGGGAGGAGACAGGGGAACTGGCCCCTTTACCATAGCATGCAAGTGCCTTTGCTTTCGGGTCACCTGGCTCATGCTCAAAGGTTTCCCTTTTCTCAGCACAGTGGCTTGTTTCCTGGGTTAGGCTCCAGGATAAATTACATTCCAGAGTAGAGAATTAAAGCACTTGATGGATGTCTATGAGTAACTTTTCCAGTGGGAAGCTCCTCGATTTGGTTTAATGTGATTTCAAGGAACCTGTGCCTTTCAGTTAGATATGTCTTTAATTTTCAGCTGCACAGTGCACCGTCACACACTTTGACTAAGAACAGAATGTAAAGAAACAGTGTAAAGAACATTGCACCATGACACAGTTCCTCATGGTGCTGATGAATGAAGTCTATATGAACAACATAGTAATGTGAATTCAAAAAGAAATAGGGACTGGGAGATGGTCCAATCAGGAAAGCACATGCCTCATGAGCACACATACCTGATGTGGTTTCCCTGAGCTTACATAAAATCAGAAAGATGGTCACAGTACCACATTCTTGTGATCTCCAATACTGGAGCGTCAGAAACAAGTAGATGCCTGGGCCTTACTGGCTAAGCTGTCTAGCCTCCTTACTGAGTTGTAAGCCAATGAGAGACCTTGTCTAAAAAAAAATGTGATGGCTCTTGAGGAAGAATACTTGAGATTTCTTCTGTGGTCTCCATGTGCATGTAGATATCTGCATTTGTGTATACACACACACACACACACACACACACACACTCAAAACAACTAGCACAACAAAAACAAAATAAAATTTAAAAAACCCATAAGAAATAGCAAAATGAAGAATACTGGAACTTTGAACAGTATATTTCCTTTTCTCTAGCTTCATTACCAAGCAAATGTTCTGCCAAATCTTCAAGAGATTTAGCTTTGCAATCCCATTGTCCTCACAGTCATATTTAAATGTTAATGTATTTATTTATTTCAAATTTTTAACATAAATGCCACACATAGAAACTAAGCTGCCCTTGGGCCCTCTCCTTAGGTGCAATTATCTAAGCCTAATAATTACTCTGCTGGTACAGGGATGAATGGACTAGTGCATAAATGAATCCACATGTGATCATACGTGCCTGCCATCTCCCACTTCCTTCTTAAATACTTCAAAAGTACTTCTATCCTCCACACCACTGAAGCTGAAACAACAGGAAGCATGTACATTCGGTGTATTTGATGAACAAAGGGGAAGTGAATGTTTTAATTTTTTTTCAGAAATTCAAAGAACTTGCATCAAATAATGCAAGTGATTACTGGTGAATTTATAAGTAGGGAGTCTGCTCAGACTTGGTATATTTCTTTATCTGGGATTCCTGTATGGGTACCAAATACATGGTATCTTGTTGATGAAATATGCTGTCAGAAGCTCCCCACGTCCATTCTTAGCTCCACAGAACTGCTTCTCTTTCATTTCTGCTGAGATCTACATGCTTGGGTGGAATGACCACCAAGGGTTATGAAAAAATCAGCATGCGCTTGGGAAACTTACTTTTTTAGCATGAAAGGTGTGATTTTTTTTTTTTTACTCTGTGGGGAGAAAGGAAGATAATATAGATGTAGGAAATAGAATTATATCAAAGGCTTGTGACCTACAACATCTAAAGAATCCCTGGCTTTGAGTTTAGCTCTGGTTCATGAAGCCAGAATTCAAGTTTAAGGCAGAATTTCTCGTAACTTTTGCCCTAAACTCTACAGGGAGACAAGGTTAGGTCCTACTCACCTCTCTGGGGTTTAGGATTCTGGCATCTGGGGAAGGCTACTGAAAAAAAAATTAAGCAAGTTAAATGCTGGTAAGAATCAATAACTCAAACTCTAAGTAGAAAGCCTACTTGACTTCCTACCTCTGTAATGTATGTGTAAACAGTATGTTTCTTCATAAGTGATATGGAATTGTTAGTAACTCCTCAGTTTACCCAACTGGATATTGTGCAGAAGGCTTTGTGTGTGTGTGGTTGAATAGCTCCCACACTTCATCAATACTTTAAAGAACCATGATCCTAGAACCTTGTGCACGCCTTGTAAAAACTACCTCCCACCAGTCTTGACAGAGCTGTTGTGTGGGTGTGGTACAATCTTAATCTCTGGCCACAGCTACTGGTACAGGATGGGCCCTGAGACTTTGGGTGCAACAATTGAAGAAGGCAAACTTTTTGTGTAAGTTCTAGTCAAAGATATAAAATGCAGAAGCAAACTCTTAGGCGAATAGGACCATCTCACCTGGCAGGATAAAGCTGGTGTTCTTGGGTAGAAAGGAGGATGCCCACACGCACATGGAAGTAAGCATGAGAATCAGTGGTGTTCAGATTGGATTTGGATGTCTGCTTTCCTTTGGTGCAGATGTAGGTGCATGACTGCATGTCCCAGGCCTTTACATTTATGTTACTTTTCAATAACTTCCCAATACACAGCCTGTTACACTAAGGCTGGTGGGTTTGGGGTTCCTGTTACTTCATAATTCCAGTATCACTTGCTACATGGTTTCTCTCTTTTCAGCCATGGCAAACATCATCACCCTCACATTCAAGATGAAGAAGCTGACATTCAAACATGACCAGTGTCTACCCAAGTCAAACCACTGAAAAACTTGCAAACCTGCGTAGGATTTGAGTGTTGCCCTTAGTATCTCTTTTTAGCCCAACATCTAGCCTTTTTTCTCTCTCTCTTCCCTTTTGGCTAACTAACTTTCATGAAACCCTTTCAGTCAGCCCATCATCAGGCAAGTTTGAGGATACTTTCCTTAACTCCAAAAATAATCAATTTTCCTTTCCTAAACTCAGTGGTCTTGTTCTATATTGACAGAATGAAACATATCACTCCTTTCCTAAGCTCTTCAGCCATTCCCCTCCCAGTTCCCAGGAATAGTAGCTTTGCTCTGTCTTAAGGAGTAAAATGGAAAAAGACAAACGAACTAGACACAGTTTAGATACTGGAGAATCGCATGCCTATTCTGCAGTGTGGAAAATAATGACTTTCATGAAAATCCTGGTTTTCAGTTCAATCAGCCCCTGCCCTTAAACTCAGCAGGTTAAAGTGCTCTTCTTCTTCTTCTTCTTCTTCTTCTTCTTATTATTATTATTATTATTATTATTATTATTATTATTATTATTATTATTTTAGTTTTTGTATTTCATTCTTCATACTCGAGAAATATAAACACAAAGGGATATACATAAGAAAGTATATATTTTACATGAAACAATTTTATCTAAAATAATGACAATATTTTTAAGTTTCTTCAAATTAAATGAATTAGAGAGAAAAACAGAAACTATAATATTTTAAAAGCTACATTTTGACAAATTCATCTTGAAATAGACAAAACTGAATGTATTTTAAAAGATATATCTATTTGGTTTTAAATGGACAAATATTTGTTGCATGTATGTCTGTACACAACATCTCTGTACAGAAGAGGGGGTTAGATCCCCTAGAACTAAAGTTATAGATGGTTGTGGGTTACCATATAGGTGCTGGGAACTGAACTGGTTCATCTTCAAGAGCAACAAGTTCTCTGAACCAGAGTCATTCTTCCAGACCCCAAATTACATGAATTTTTGACAATGGAAAGTTTAAAAACCTATACCTTTTATAATTTAATCTAACATATATATTCATTGCTTCACATACTAAATTTAAAAACAGTCTATTTTTTTGTGATTTTGAAATAATGCATTTTAGCAACAATAATCACTATGTTAGATAGTGGATTTTTTGAGTATATTCCTAGTACATCATTAAAATACAGTAGCCATTGATCAATACTGTTTTTTTCCTGTATAAATTGTTCCAGGATGCTGGTAGCTCACTGATTTCCCTTGGGGTTCTATGGGATTAACATGTAAGTGAGCTCACACAACATTCGACTTGCTGAAAATCCAACTTATTTCATGTAACATAATGTGCACAATGTACTCAAGTAAAAGCTATGGCATCATGAATGACAGGGTTTCTTGGTTTTCTTGGAGTTAAGTATACAGAGACATACACACAGACATGTGTTCTGTGTCTGCAAAAGATACTGATTTTGTCCACTGAAGCACTGACAAAGCTCTAAGGCTTTGTTCATATATTGACTGTGGTGGACAGTGCTGGAGTGAACAAAGCAATACAGGTATCTCTTTGACATACTATTTAAATTTCATCTGGACATACAGCCAATAGTAAGACAGCTGTATTATATGCCATCCTTATTACATGCTTGTGTTTAATGTGTATTCGTGCAGTTGGTCACCAGTATGCATGCCTTGTGGAGCCCAGATCTTGATATCAAGTGTCTTCCTCGATCACTCTCCCCCTGGATTTGGAGCTTCCTGGTGGCTAGATTGGTTGTCAGTTTGTTCTCGTATAACAGGAGTTTATATGCATGGATTTAAACATCATCATATCCAACTAAGCCATCTCCCATCCCTCATCTTTGTAGGCATGAGTTCAATTTTCACTTCTTTGATCATTTTTGTGCTTGCTTTTACAAGCCTGTTATCTACTTGTAACTATTTCTTGAGATACCTATTTAAGCACTGTCTGTTTCTCACTTGTTTTCTTGCTACTGTGCTCTTTGAGCTCCTCATAGACATCAGTGACTTGCTTACAAATGAGTGAGTTAATTGCTTATCAGGTGCAATGTTTGAAAATACTTTCACCTTCCATAAAATGTCTCTCTTTTCCTCATTGGCTGCATAGATGCTTTTCGTATGATATAATCCATTTATATGTGTGTACTTTGTTATGTGTGAGATGAGGATCCAGAAAGGAAAAAAACCCACTATGTCAATTGGTACTATAGATATTTCTGTTTTCTACAATCTTTCAAGTCTTCTTTCAAGTCTTTAATACACGTTGTGTTGAATTTTGTATAGAATGTGAGACACTGGCCTGATTTTGACTCCTGTATGGATATATAATTTTTTACATCATTTATCAAAGAGACTTTCTTTTTCCTATTCTATGCCTTGGAGTATTTGTTGAAATTCAGTTGACCATAAATTTATGAGCTTACTGTTATGGGCCTCTTTTACTCTGCTATGTCCTCTTTGATAATAATAGTTTCATAGCAGATTTTTGAAGTAACATGATGTGCTGCCTCTAACTTTATTCTTTTTTGCTTTGTATGATCTTGACAATTCAGGATCATTTATAGTTCTATATACAATTTAGAAATTAGTAATTTTTATTTCTGTAATAAATTATTTTCAGATTATAATAGACATGCATTGTATTTGTAGGTTGCTTTGCATGGTCTAGATATGTCATAGTGTCACTTCTTTTTTTTTAACTTTTGGGATCTTCATTTGAAGGCAATCTTAATAATATTAAATCCATAGATATGCTATTTTTTATTACACAATTTTAATTATTTAAAACACACATTGCAAACATACAAATATCTATTCTCTCCACATGTCAACACCCACTCATCATGGTTTTGGAAATGGGGAGAATAGATTCCCCTTAAATTGCAAGTCAGTAGGTGTTTCTTTACAGATAACTTTAGCAAAATTCATACAACATAGTAATTAACAATAATCTTCTTTACTTGTTAACTCACAAGGAAATACCTTCAAAACTGCATTTGTTAAAGTTTCTGTACTAAAGTGTATAAAAACTAAACTACAGAAATATTGAAAAGTTAAAAATTTCTTAATTTTTTATTCCTGGTACCCCTACCACAACTTACAGGACAATATACCTGATATATTGAAAAGAAAAAGAAAAAAGAAAAGGCTACGACAGATAAAAGAAGTCAGGAATGTACATCTAATTGATGCTACATTGCATTAATCAATAGCTGCACTTTTTGCAAACTATGGCTATGACAGTCCTGAACAAGAAGGGCTATAGATCAGCGTTCCTTCTGTGGCAGAATTTTACAGTTCCCCTAATGCATTTGGGATGACTGTCTCAAACTAACCTGCAGCTTCCCTGACAACTCTTTGCTCTCTCTCCTAAGAACTGTAGCCTTTTCTGTTTTATTTTAAAGCCTTCTGCTACCATATCCACCACTTCTGTCCCCCCAGATTGATAGTCACCACCATAGGGACTGCCTGAGCTTCTTCCACCAAAGCTGTCCCCTTTCAGGGCTCCACAGTTTGATTGTTGCTGCCCACAGTAATTTCCAAAGTCATAGTTCCTACTACCACCATAGTTACCTCCACCAAAATTTCCTTCTTCATTGTAACCATCATAGCTTCCTCCTCAATAACCATATCCACCACCTTGGTTCCCATGTTCCAGTCTACCATCACCATCACCTCCTCTAAATACTGTAACCACAGCCACCATCATAGTTGCCACCATCACCTCCAAATCCATTATATCCACCATCACCACCTCTATAACTACCTCTGCTGCCACCACCTCCACCACCATAGCCTCCTCTTCCACCAAAGTTTTCTCCATGAGCAAAGTTTCCTCCAGCACCTCCAAAGTTTCCTCTATGACCCATAAAGTTGCCAGATCCACCTCCACGACCTCTCTGTGATCCAGCAGATTGCATCTCTTGTTTAGAAAGGGCCTTTTCCACTTCACAATTATGCCCACTAATAATGTGGTGTTTCTGAACAACAATTTTATCAACTGTCTCATGATCATCAAAACTTACAAAAAGCAAATCCTCTCTTTTTCCCCACTCTGCTTGTCTTCCATAACTTCTATGGTTTCAATCCTGCCATACTTTTCAAAGCAGTCTCTCAGATTATATTCTTCTGTATCCTCTTTAATACCTCCAACAAAATTCTTCACTGTTAAATGGGCACCAGGCTGTACAGAATCCTCTCTTGAAACAGCTCTCTTTGGTTCCACTACACACCAATCAACCTTGTGAGACTGAGCAAGCATTGCAGCATTCACCTCTTCAACACAAGAGTAGGTCACAAAACCAAAGCCTCTGGAGCGTTTTGTTTGGGGATCTCTCATTACCACACAGTCTGTAAGTGTACCAATTTCTCAAAATGTTCTCTTAAGCTATCATCTGTGGTTTCAAAGCGCAGACCATCAATAAGCAGCTTCTTCGGCTGCTCTGGTTCCTTTGGATCATGGCTCTCCATTTTGAGACCAGACTCACCTTTTCTAACTTGAGTTCCCATAGTATCACTTCTTTTTTTTTTATTATTTTAGATATTTTCTTTATTTACATGCGAATTTCTCCATTCCCAGTTTCCCCTCCAAAAAACAAAGAAACAAACAAAAACAACAAAAACAAACCCCTGTTGCCTCCCCCATCCCCATGCCTGCCACCCCGCCCTCTCCCATTTTCTGGCCCTGGCATTCCCCTACACTGGGGCTCAGAACCTTCACAGGGCCGAGGTCCTCTCCTCCTATTGATGATCGATTTTAATCCCTAAACATGAGACATATTTTTCATTTCTCTGTGTCTTCTTCAACTTATTTCATTAAGAATTTGCCATCAGTATATAGTATAGTTCTTCAGTTTTTCTAAGTATTTGTTAATCATGTCAGTGGGATTATTTTATTGACTTCTTTCAAGGATGTGTTGTTTTGAGTGCATTCATAAAACTGCAGCTGACTTTTGTATGCAGATACTATATTCCTCAACATTATGGAATCTTGGATATGTTGAGGTTTCTACATATAACTGTATCACCTACAAACAAATGGTTCAGGTTCTTCCATTGGCTGTTTAGATGGCTTTTACTTCCTGTCTGTGATAAGTAAAAATGAGAACAATGAGACCTACACTGCATCACTGAAATTGGAGCGCTTTTCATTTTAACCTTTGAACCTGATTCTAAACATGACCCAACAGTAGCCAAATTCTATTACCACTTTCTTTCTATACCCAGTTTACCTAGTGCATATTTTTCTTTTTCTCATGAACACATGATGAGTTTTTTATATGCTTTTTGGAATCATATGATATAAGAAATTATTATTGGTGTTATTTCTGTGATTTGAAAAAGTATTGAACCATCTTTGAATGTCAATGATAAAATCTATTTGACCTTGGTAATGATCCCCTTCATGTGTTGTTGAGCTTCGTTTGCTTGTATTTTATTGCCAGTGTAGTTACCTATGCGTTCATCAGAAATATTGACCTATTCTTGTATTGTTCTAGTTCAGCTTTTATATAAAGGCAAAATTAGCTTCATGGTGTGTCTTTATCAGCATTGTCTCTTTATCACTTCTTTGGAAGAGTTTGGAAGGGCATGTCTTACTTCTTTAAGTATTGGGTACATAGTACAGAAATCATCTGATCCTTGTCTTTTCTGAATGGAGTAGGTTTTACACAACTGATTCAGTCTCTTCTCTCATTATCTATCTGTTAATATTTGGTTTAGTCTTAATAGTTCATGATAGGCTGCCTGTGTACCCATTTGTATGTTTCTTCTAGGCTTCAAATTTAGCAAGAACTTATAATATTTTGTCATCACCTTCTGAATTTTTATTATATGTTGCAATGCTTTTTTTCCATATTTGATTTTATTTGAGTCTTTCAAAAATGTTAGAATATCTAAACTTTTGTTTGTTTATCTTTTCAAAATAAAATTTTAGTTTTAATGACTTTTTCCATTGTCTTCCTGCCATTTGTTTTTTCTATTTTTTGACATACTCTTTTTGCTATTTCTATCTTTATACTAATTTTGAACTTAGGTTTCTACCTTTTACTAGTTCTTTGAACCATATTAGTGAGTTGTTTATTTGAATGTTATTTTATGTTTTGGATGAAGGTGTATATTGTCATGAACATCCCTCTCAAACCTGTTCCAGATGTGACATTGTCTTAAGATATTTCTTAGTCCTCTCTTGTACTTCCCCCTTTAACTTATTGCTCAGGTTCTTCTGTTGGTTTCCATATAATTACTGATTTTCTAAAGTTATGTCCCTGATTCACTTTACTAAAAGAATTTAAATTTTTTAAAAGTAGTAACTTGTTTGTGTTCTTACAAATCATCTCTCCTGGGAAGAGGTTAGTATGCTTTGTAGAAGTTTGTGTGTTCTACTGCTGTTAAGTGGTGTAGAAATGAGTCTCTTGGCCTCTGTTGTAAAGGATATGCTAAGGTCAATTTTTTTTTCTTAGTTTTCTGTCTGAGTGATCTGTCCATTGATGGAAGCAGTATGGTGAGAGACTACTCTTCCCTCATAGCCCCCATCCTCCATCTCTCCTTTGCTTCAGATTTTAGGTGTTCCACTGTTGGGTACACATATATTTATAATAGTTCCATCTTGATGAAAGGCTAACATTCTTATTATAGCATGCTCTTCTTTGTGTCTATTTGTTGATATTAACATAGTCTATTTAACCTGAGATTCTTTATTCCTTTTGTTTGCTTGTTTCCACTTGTTTAAAAAATCTCTTCTATGTTTTCATTTTTATTAGTTTCTACAGAAAGGCATAACATATCTGTTACAGGCAACATATTGGGTACCACATCTTAATACATTTCATTCATCTATTTGATTAAAAATTGAATCCATTTGCACATAAAAAAGTTTCTGGTAGGTGATAATGTGCCACTGCTGATTTAGTAATTGCTTTCTGCTTGTTTGTAGTGAATGCTTCTGCTTTGCATCCTCTCCTGCTTATCTGTGGACTACATGGTTTTCTACAGAGATGTGCTTGGATCCTTACTTTGAAAATCTTTTGGGTATCTTCTGTAGATTTTGCTCTTCCACAAGGCTTATGTAAAAATGATACAATCCTGTCCTTCCTTTTCACCTGAAGATGCCTTAACTTAGAAAACTCAAAATTTTGTCTCCACTTTGTTGCTTCAGTTTCATACTTTTGACTTTGTAGTACATATCTGTCCTGTATACTGATAAGCAGTTAAAATTGTTTTTAACATCTTGAAGAATTTTGTCTTTTGCCATCCATATGAAACATATAAATGATTTATATACCCCATCAAGGGAATATTGGGAATTTGACATGTAATTACTTTTACCCATGAGGTTTTTCTTTTTTTTTACTTTAAGAAAATTCATTTTTAATGAGTATAGTTTGAATCTAATTAGACTTTCTTCCCAGAAACTTCCTCAGGCAAAGGTATAAACCCTGGGATGTATGCTTTAACAAAATGACTTAGCAGATATGGGGTTTTTGTATGTATGTGTTCAATTTGGTGTGCCTTTCCTCTCAGCTGGATAGGAAAGAGAATGTACCTTTTTGTATGAAGACCATACTGAGGTATTTTGAATTATGAGATGTCTGGCAAAATGTGCCAATTTTAGACAGGAAACTGTTCTGAAGTTGTGAGTCTGCCACCATCCTCATTAAAAAAGGTAAAAAAAAAAAAAATCCTGAAAAATCAAATCATCATGCAGGTTTTGACTAGAAATTTTCAAACAGCTGCCAAGCAGCGAGGGGTCTACTTTGTGGCCAACAGCGACCCAAGTTGCTCTTTGAAAGCATTGTCTCCTTACCAAATGCAGGGAATCATAAGAGCTCTTCAGCACTGCACAGACACAGCAAACAAAAGCATTCAGGGAGAGAGCTTTTAGGGCGGTGCTGCTTGGCTCAGGAACACTGGGATATCACCTTTCCTAGTGAGGAGCTGAGAGCATGGGAAACTATAGAAGCCCAGAGAGTTAGCATAATTAAACCAAGACCAGATGAATGGGAAATTGAATTTGATCAAGGAAACGTATCCTTCAATCACAGCCAGCTATATTTCCTACAGAAATCCTTAGGAAGGTCCTTACATCTTCAACCTTGCAGGATTTAAACATGAAATCTTCCCCACACTGTACTCCCCACCTATTGTCCACTTCCCTTTTTAAAATTAAATTTCTATTTTTAAGCACTGTTGTGTTCAAAGAATCTGTTTAAGCGTAGCTCTTCATTGCTGAGCCTAACAAGGAAATGGTTAAAAATACAATTTATCGCAAAAGTGCTAACTACAACGGATAAATTGAATGGATGTTTGTATTTATTACCATGAAGATGAAAGAGTTACTTGGAAATAAGCTGCAAACCTGCTCCCCAATCAAAGGCAAGTGAAAATCAATAATTCATCTTCCTATGTCTTCCTGCCCTTGGCTGGCAATGCAGACAAAATTAACAGCAAGCTTGACAGCTGAAAGGGATGGCTGTACTGTACTGCCTTCCCTGGGGCAGGGAGGGGGCACCATTTCCATCCGAGCAGCACAGTTTCCCTATTTATTATACTCTTTACTCTGGGAATGAATGACTCAGATATTCATTCTGATTTAGCTTAATCTATAATCTATGTAGCTACTGTTGGGTTTTAACCTGAATTACAGGGTGTTTCTTTTCCCAAGAATAGGTCATCTCTTGAATATACCTGCACCATAATTCAATAAAACCAAACTTGTAAATACCAGTAATGAGCTGTGGGAAAGAAGTATTTATAGTTTGTAGGGTTATACGGCTGTGGTAGAGCAGTGGCCACTGAGTATCATCATCTGAGATCATTTTGTTTTTGGGATCTAAACACTATGAGAACCGTTAATAGTAAGGATATAGATGCACTCTCCCAAGTATCTAGGGAAAGAAATGAGATTTCTGACGCTAGAGAGATGGTTCAGTGGCTAAGAACACTTGCTGTTCTTGTAGAGGGCTTACGTTCAGCTCTCAGCACCTCTGGGTGTATCACAGCCATCTGTAGATCCCAGGTTTCAACACCCTCTCTGGTTTCTGGAAGCACACACATATACTTAAGTAAATAATACTATCTTCTTTTAAAAACTTAATGATATACAGACATTCTTTACAACAAAGTAATGTTATATAAAAATGTAAAATTGAGCTTCGCAAAGCCCCCCTCCCTCCGGAGAAGAATGGGTTTCTTATCCAAAATTTGGTTCGGATATTCAGACTGATAATACTATATACACACATAACAAGAGATGAGTAAAACATTAGTTTACAAAATAACACTTTTTGATAGTAAAGTAGGCTCTTCCAGCATTTCTAGAATGTCTTGAGAAAGCACAGAGGGGTGGCATGGGGGTTTAATCATCGTAGGGTGTGGCATGTGGCTGAGGCTATGTTTTCTTTCTCAGATGGAGACTACTTGCCTGGTCTGAATTCCTCCCAGTGTTCATAGTATGGGAATATGAGATTTTTTTTTTTCAGCCAGCTAAAATATACAGCCAAAATGAGAAGGGTAGCAATAGGGCTTGAAAACTGTCAACTTCTACTCTTCATAGTTTTGCTATACTCTTTGACATACCTTTTTTCTCTAACTTGGACAAAGTTCTCTGTGATATTGGGTTATCTCTGTATTGTTTCTTGTTTGTGTGTAAAAGATACAGTCTGTAAGCCTCTTATGCCTGCTATCCAATAGGACAATATATTCACTCTGGATGCTTAAATATATTCAAGTAGAAAAGGTCATATAGTCCAGATATAGAAGCAAAGTCATGGCCTCTCTATCTATTTTTGATATTTTCATTATTTGCATTTCAAATTTTATCCCCTTTCCCAGCCCCCCCCCCAAACTCCCTATCCCATCCTCCCTCCTCCTGCTTCTATGAGGGTGTTCCTCCACTCACCACCCACCCCCACCTCCCCACCCTCGATTCCCCTATACTGGGGCACCTATCCAGTCTTCATAGGACCAAGGACCTCTCCTCCCATTGGTACATGACAAGGCTATCATCTGCTACATATGTAGCTGGAGCCATGTGTACTCCTTGGTTGATGGCTTAGTCCCTGGGAACTCTGGGGGTGGGGGGAGAGGTGTGATTAGTTGATATTGTTGTTCTTCTTATGGGATTGCAAACCCCTTCAACTCTTTCAGACCTTTCTCTAACTCCTCTATTGGGAACCCTGGGCTCACTCCAATGGTTGGCTGCAAGCATCCACCCCTGTATAGGTAAGGCTCTGGCAGGGCCTCTCTGGAGACAGCTATATCAGGCTCCTTTCATCATGCACTTCTTGGCATCTACAATAGTCTCTGTGTTTGGTAACTGTATATGGGATGAATCTTAGGTGGGACAGTCTCTAGGTGGCCTTTCCTTCAGTCTCTGCTCTACACTTTTTCTCCATATTTCCTCCTGTGAGTATTTTGTTTACCTTCTAAGACGGACCAAAGCACCCACACTTTGGTCTTCCTTCTTGAGCTTCATGTGGTCTGGGAATTGTATATTGAATATTTGGAGCTTTTAGGCTAAAGTGGTTGAGGTCATATCCAGTAGAGGTGATGCCAAGAGCAGGACTCTGCAGCATCATTGTGCATGAGTCAATGTCAAGAGCTGCAGAACTAGATCGAAATGGAGGATCATTATATAAGCATTAATCAAAGAAAGTGGAAAATGGGATGATATGTGACTACCAAAGAGAGAACAAGTCCATGTTACCATGGTGTCATGTAAAAATGAAGCACACCAGAGACTGAGCAGGTAGAGAATGGATGAGATCACAATCAATCAAATCAGTCAGGCATGTTAAAGAAAATGGACAGACAGATCCTTCACTTCATAAGTAACTCCTGGTTTCCAACTATATTTTTGCAGTCTCTGGATGGTTGGGTATATCAGAAATCTAAATAGAAAGAGCTGGTGCATATAGCTGCAATCAGGAAATATTAAATCTATAAATAGCTTATAATAAAATGTACCACAATGATAAGAATACTTTATTCAACCTGCATAGAGGAATTCCATGTAATTAGTTGGCTCAACTTAAAGGTTTTCAGAGCTGAATCCCCTACTCAAGTCCTCCTGAGATGAAGAATGGACACAGTATCAACTCTTTTCTCATGGGGCATTCTAGACACAAACATACAATTGTCCTTTACACAGGAATATCTTCACTATGTCTCTGTGGCTTTGTTCGTGAGAATGAACTGTGTACTTCTGTTGTCTCCATTTGAGTAACCTGGCTTTGTGTGTGAACACTGACCTTAAATATACATGCTGGTTGAAAGCAAATGTAGTTTGTTTTCCTACAATTGTGTGGAACCAACTAAAATTAATCTGTTGTGGAGAAATGCTTTCTGGGATAGCAAAGTGTTATATTCTAAGTATCCCAGTACTTAGCCCAGATATCTAAGGGATTAATTCTTAGAATGTAAAATGAAATTTCATTAATCAACATTAGTGTTCTGTACACTGAATATACCTGATTCTTAATTTTTCTCTCCCTATGAGATTCCCTTCATGTCATCTGTTTTATGAAGCTTTCATTCATTATTAAATACTTTTCCCACAAGCATAGAGAGGATATATCTTAGTAAATGGAATTATTTCTCACTGGGAATATCGGAAAGAGAATACTGGGAAAATGAGATGCTAAGAGAGTGGAGACCACTGTTAACACTTGAAGTGAATTTGATCTTCAAAATAGTTGTTTTAACAAGGTCTTCTTGATTATTCTTTCTTAATCCCCATGCTACATGCCTAAGAGATGGTGCGCTCACTTTTCATCAAATCCTGTTTCTAGATCCTTTATTCACATCCAGATTCTGCTGGTAAATTTTGAAATTTCTATGGAACCATTTTTTCAATCCCCTTCCTTTGGGCTTCAAGCCCTGTTTTCTGGACCCTTCTTAGATCTTCAAAACCAATAACCATTTTATGACTACAGAACCACATAAACATACCACTGTTTTATTCTAATAGGCTCTGTTTATTTCTAAACCCGCTGTAGGCCAGGCTCTGCCATGGATTTTTTTAAATATTTTTACACTTTATCTCCACACATGCAGTGCAGGTCCTCTTAATACCTCAAATTCATGGATGTGGTTTTCTTGAGACACTAAATAGATTCACTGTTCAAGCTATCCTTTTTCTACCTGAGTGACCTAATAATGGAACATAGATGCTTGACCTAGGGGACTGCACACTTAAGCTCAGGCTTAACTTGTAGAAGGTTTTCAAATTACATATAGTTAGTGCATAAACTCAAATATCAATTACCATTTTTTCTAATGAGTAGTCAAGGACAACACTAAGGTAAAAAAATATTCTATCTCTGTGGGGGTCTGGATGGTTTTCTTTTTATTCTAGCTTACTTTATTTGAAAAGACAAGATAGTCCATGAGATTTAGAACTCATCATGAGACTTCTCTTGAATGTGACTTTACAGGGAATAGCATTCACATCAAGTGGGCTTGAGAAATGGATGAACTTTAAACCATCTGTCTTAATCAAGCCTTTAGGTACAGGCTCCTCTGTATTTAAACAGCACACCACTGTGGTCCTAAGCTTATGGAAAGGTCACATGGAGATGAATTACACATGAGAGAGGAGGAAATGACATAGGAAAGGAGTGAGCATTTATCCCAGAGGGAAATCGCAGACCCAGTGCTGATGGCATTTCCTAGTAAGAGTCAGGGCTAATGATTATAAGGAAGGTAATATAGTTCGTATTTGTGGGAGTGAAAAGAGCAGATTCTATGCCCAACCCCTCCAGCTGAACATTTTCTGAGAGACCCATCTATAGCAGCCTGGATCTTCTTGTCTGGACTGGCAATGCCTCCTGTGCCAATAACTGCTTCTCGCCAGGCAGAAGGGTTGGAATAGGACCAGAGTTGGGGCACTGGAAATCTCTAAACTCATGAGTAGGAGTCAAGTTTTCCTCCTTTACAGTGTCATTTTTTCTACTTTACAGTGTCTCTACTAGATATTTTGTCACAGGGACGGAAAGCCAACAAACACATTATCAAAACTATAAAAAAAATAAAAAATAATAACTTTGTTGAGAGAATCAGTAAAGTGGAAAAGCAGAAAAATAATGAGTAAAATAATAGGTTCAGTATGGACAGGACTAAATCCCAAAGCTGAGTTAGTTCCAAATTCCAAGAACATTGAACATTGGCCATGGGGTCCTTTAAGCCATGAGCAAACTTCACCAATGGAAAGGGTTAACCCCTAAATTGTCAAGCAAACAAAGCCATACTACATACATTTCTGTGATGGCCAGGTTTATCTGGGGAGAGCAAAAACTAAAAGAAAACTTACAGGATGGTCTATGCTAACTGAAGCAGAGACTGGGCATAAAACTGATAACAAAACTAGGAGATTCCCCAGGGACAGGTTGGGAAAAGCATGCCAAGAAAGGGTTCAAAGGAGCAGGGGGAATTCAAGGGAGGAAAATGGTGGTGAATTCAACCACAGTACATGGTGTATATGCAATAAAGGGTCAAAATAAATTTTTAAAAGATTTTAAGAGAAATAAGATAAGAAAGAAGAGGAGGAAGAGGAGGATGATGAAGATGAAGAGGAGGAAGATGAGGAGGAAGAATAATTGGCTGGGCTAAAGTGTGGAGTATATGTGCTCAGACCATAATTTTGCTAAGAATGTGAAAGTCAAGTGCAGCTCAACATTAGCTTCAGTATAAAAACTGTACCGATTTTTGTATCGCTGATGAGATTCTTTGTAGAGAAAATACTTTTTAAAAGAGTTTATAGCTTTTTCAGGGGCTACAACATACAGTTAGATTTAAAGCTTTTGATGTTGAATGTTTCTAAATATTTAATGGTTTCTTTAATTTTTTATGGTAGAAAAAAACTTCATAGGAATTTGTATTACCAGTAAAAAGAATTTTTTTTAGGATGCTGCATTTTTTGTTTTCTTTTTTTTAATTTGTTATAAAATAATGTATATTACTTGCAAAAAATAATTTAAAAGTTGAGTATGTTTATAATGTTGAGTCTTGTGTGTTGATCTTGATCAGTGCATCATTTGCACAAAATCTCTGTGCTCTGTCAACATTTATTTGACAATATTCCCATGCTGGGACCTCATTAAAGAGGAGCAGCAAACCTCTAAAGTAAGTTAAAGTTTTTAATTCATTATGGTATTTGGTACTGAAGATATGTAGATATACCAAAGTCAAATTATAGTTTTCCTTTCATTTTTTAAAAAAGATTCTTTTATATTGATATATTAATTGTGTCTATGTTCATGCAACCACATGCACAAATGTAGTTCCATGCACCTACAACTTGGGGAACTCATTTCTCTCCTTCCACCATGTAGACCATGGGAATCTAACCCAGATAGATAGGCTTGGCAGCAAGTGCCTGTACTAGTGTTGTTGTCATATTAGCCTGTCTTTGCTTCCCTAAGTAGAAAAAACAAAAACAAAAACAAACAAACAAACAAAAAAACCGCTCATCAATCCCATACCTCAAAAAACAAAACAAAAAACCAAAAGGCTTAGTAAAGCAAAATATATTACCTTGCTCCTTTAGAGCTTAGTAAAGTTATTTTTAAATTATGTGTATGTTTTATATTTTATTTAAATGTATGCACACCACATGAGAGAGCCTTGTCCCCTCAGAAGTCAAAAGAGGACATCAGCTCCCCTAGAACTGGAGCTACAGTTGCCTGTAGTCTGCCAGGAGGGTGCTGGAGACTGAACTCCAGTCTTCTGCAAGAGCATCCAGTGTCTATAACTGGTCTCCTGCCCAGAGTTTTCTCCACATGTATATTTCTAGATAAACTCAGAATAATTCATTGTCTCTTATGACATACACATTGATGGATTAGTAGGAGTTTATGAATTTTCCAAGACAATTATTTTTCTTTTTTATTATTGTCAATGGACAGTATTAGAAGTTTTTGGTATAATATAAAACTTGAAGGAATACTTAATGACATAAAGATTTAGTGACAAAATCTTTTGGAAAGTTAAATTCTATATGCTTGTAAGTAAATGTGTATGGTAAACAATGATGTATTTATATGTACAAAATGGTCTCCCAGATTAGATAAATGGTTTGAAAAATCAACAAAGAAATTAATAGATCTGGAAAACAGGAAGAAATATGACCACTTCTCAAGTTCTATGCATTTTATTTTATTGACTGGCATGAACTGTGTCAAGTAGGTACTTACCAGCTATTCATGAATAATCCAAAAAGAAGACAGTAGAGAATTCAAGAACAGGCTTTAGAATCAGATGCATTATTTGGCATAAGAAACTGAGTCCACAAACATATTTTTAGCTATCTTTAATAATGAGCCTTTGTTTTCTGTTTTACATAAACTCACATTTACTGATGCAAAGGTAGAATGTGCCATTTGTAGTCTGTACTTGTGAGGCCTCCCTGGTTCTGACCTGGGAAGTCATGAACCTCAGATGACAGAAGGACAGTCTATACTACGCTCCTATATACAATATACAGAATACTGTATTCTATACGGTAGTAGAGACAGACTCCTATTCTCATTCCATGTACATGGAAAAAAGTGAAAGTATAAAAACGAGGTTGGGAAGAAGGGGTTGGCTGTGAGTAACAGCAGCAGAGAAGGAGCTCCATTGTTCTGTTCCTCAGATGCTCTTAGACTTTTCTTGTTAACCATATAACTATAACCCTTGGCAGATCAAGACACTGAGATTAATTTCATAGTCCCTCAAATGAACCTCTATAAAATAACTCTCAGGATCTATGGATACTGTTTATGGTAGAATGTCTGTCTAGCAAGTACAAATAAAGAGGGAGGTGTGTCTTATCTTCTGGAACATGGTGTTTTCAAAGGACAAAGTATTGTGACCTAATATTGTGATTTCAATGCCTTAAATTTGTAGTCTTATTAGACTGCTACTTTCCCTCCTTAGGGACTCCCAGATATGTAGTATGATCTGGCTAAGAAGAATACCTTGCCTGCAGTCTTTGGGGTCTCTGATTTATAGCTCCATTTGTTTTCCAGAGTTCTTTATAAGCATGCTAACTGTTTTCAAGTCCATGTTTACATTGAATGGGCACAGAAACAAGTGCTTTCTCTCTCTCTCTCTCTCTCTCTCTCTCTCTCTCTCTCTCTCTCTCTCCCTCTCCCTCTCCCTCTCCCTCTCTCTCTCTCTCTCTCTCTCTCATATACACACACATACACACACACATACAGATGCACATATATTTTAAAAATGAAAATAGACTCTATTCTCACACAATAAATGCAGATTATAGTTTTTCCTCCCTCTACTCCTAATTTCTACTCACAGCCCCTCCCCTCCAGATCCACTCTCTTTCTATTTTTCATTAGAAAAGAACAGGCTTATACAAGATAACTTTTGTTACACAGTACACAGTTATTTTCTGACTCTTTTGTTGTAATCCATTTAACATTTTAAGGATCCATTTCCATTTTTATGTATGTGCATTTGTTTATGTATGTGTATGTGGGTGTCGGTGCCCACAGGGATGGATTGCAGGCACTTGTGAGTAACCCAGTGTGGATGTTGGGAACTGAATTCCAGTCCTCTATAAAAGCAGAAGCATGGTCAAATGCTAAGCCACCTCATCAATCCTGGCACCATTTCATGATTCTTGGAAAACTACATAATGTGTCATTTACTTCTGTGGGTTCAGACACTAAAATCAGAAATGGAAGTGTCACAAAAGCTGTGGAGTTTAAGTGCTAAACTCTTTGATGTGCTAATGTGAATCTGTGTGGATGCTGGGTAGAAGTGTATATTAGAATAGTGTTTCTTTCAGAAAAAAACCTAATTTCAACGTTTGGATTTAAGCATATGTTAGTTCTTTTTCTGTTGCTGTGATAAAATACACTAGCATAAAAAGCAACTTAAAGGAGGAAGGGTTTATTTGGGCTCACAGTTCTAAAGAGAAAGAGTCAATTGTAGGTGGGAAAGGAAGGCATGGTAGCAAGTACATGAAGCTGGCTGATCACACTGCTTCTGTATTAGGGAAGCAACAGCAAGTGAAGACAGGCTATTGAAAGTCAAAGCCCACTGTAGTTGTATACATCCACCATCAACAAGGCTCTGTCTCCTAAAGGGAAGGACCAGCTTAGGACTAAGAGTTTAAACCTGAGCCTATGGGGGAACTGTTCACATATGGAGGGATCCAGCTCCAGCTGCATATGTAGCAGAGGATTGTCTTATCTGGCACCAATGGGAGGGGAGGCCCTTGGTCCTGTTGAGCCCCAATGTAGAGGTCTCAACTGCAGGACAAGTAGATAACTGAGGGTGTGTTTAACATATCAACATGTACCTGACTACCCAGTATCCCTCCATCCCTACCTGTTACAGTGTACAGCTGACAAAACCTGCCATCTACCCTGAACTCCTCAACCTAGGGGCTAGGCTGCCCTTCCCTTTCTTGCCTCTCTCCTCTTTCCTCCCCCATCTCCCCTATGTCCTTGCCTCTGGTGATGCTGTCTCATATCTACAATCAACTTTCTCTTCTACAATACCCGGAATCAGGAATGTTCCCCTTTTTATTCCCCACCTTTCTCCCCCTCATTCAACTGATATGAGCCATGATAAAATGCTGAAGAACTTGGAGTGTGCTATTGATCAATAGAGGTATGTCTCCTGCTCAACCACCGTCCCACATGGCAAGCCTCTCTGGGAACCCTCACAGACAAACCCAAACAGTGCTTCACTAATCTGGCCCTTAGCTCAGGGGAGTTGATACTCCTTCTTGTAGATGTCTCTTTTCCAACCAGATCCCCTTAGCTCAGTGGGTTTGCCTCTCTCCAGATGTTGGCAATACTGGCTCATGACTCAACCTCTGCCTTCTCCAAAAAATTGCCCTCAGCCTCTTCCTTGAGAGATAAATTTTCTTCCTGCAATGACAGACTGAAATAAAATGGCAGATGGCCAGCCCTCTTTCTCCAAGGTGGAACTACATGGTGCAATTGCTGTTTTTAGAGCTACTGGTGAAATCAGTCTGAAAGGGCCTTTAACAGGGACTAAATGCTTTCCCCTGCCTTCATTCATTGTAGTTCACCTTCCTGATAGTACTCCTTAAATCACTCAAAATGTCCTCACCTTGGGTCGCAATTACCCTGCTTACAATTATTCTTCTGCAGCTACAGAGATGGCTTAGAAATGAAGCCTTGTTGCTCTTTTAGAAGACTCAGACTTGGCTCTTGGCACACAACATGATGGCTCACAACCTTCTATAATTCCCATTCCAAAGGATCTTATGCCCCTTTCTAGCATGGTATCAGACATGCAGAGGATATACTCACATATATGCAAGCAAAGCACTCATATGCATAAAGTAATGTATAAATAAACATCTTAAAAAAGATTTTAAAGATTTCAGAAGGCTCCATTGCAGCCCTGCTCTAAGCTGGATTCCTAGACCCCTGCCTACTCTATATGGGTTCTAACATGCCATTATGAAATTTTCTGTAGGTATTGAAGGGGGGGGTCTCTGGGAGGAGCTGTAGTACAAAAGGGAAACAAGAATGTGATTCAATTCTATTTAATTAAAATATGTTTTTAAATGTTAACAAATTCAGATAAAAAAAATTCTGCCTTCTAGAATTCTGACCAACACCCCACAGTTCACACCCATGCAAATTTGCCAACAGATAGTGCAGAGCAGTTTTAGATCATCAAACAGGCAAGCTTTCTTTCTGGATTTGCTTTCTCAAAGCTGACCCCTGAAGTGGGGAGATTTTATTTTTAATAATTTACTTTTTTTTTAAGCCAGTAAGAGAAACAGGTGACCTGTGCCCCTAGGGAGCTAACCTTGGACCTCACTGTAAAATCAGACTGACATTTATAAAAGATGCCTAAGGGAACTCTAAGAAAGGAGCCTTTAAAATAACTAAACAAGAGCTTTCCAAGTGCTGGCCTAAGGTAGAGCGTGTCCTTGAGACACTCAGCTCATTTCCTGCTAAGTTTTCCTTGCACACCAATACCAAAAAGACTGCAAGTGTAATACAAATAATTTGGTTGGGGGTCTCCATGGGAAATAATTAATAGTCAGTATCACTCACACATGAGCATGATCTGCTGAGACCAAAGAGCCGGATGCTGCTTCACTTGAGTGTGTATTTTTGGTCCTCACTACACCCTCCACCAAGTGTTCTTTTGTACAGTACACTTGGTTTATGTAAGCCTTCAAGTCCCCAATCCCCTTACTGACAAGTTGGAAGTTGCTTACACAACTGGATGCTTTCTGTAAAGACTATTGTCTTAGTTAGGGTTATTGTGATGAAACACTGGGATCAAAAGAGAGAGGAAACAGTTTATTTCACTCCAAGTTTCATATAACAGATCATCATTGAGAGTAGAGAGGGCAAGAATTGGAGTCAGGAATGAATGCAGAGACCATGAAGAAGTGTTCCTTACTGGCTTGCTCATGGCTTGTTCGGTGTGCTTTCTTATAGAACCCAGGGCCTCTGGCTGTAGAGATGGCACCATCCCCAATGGGCTGGGCCCTCCCCCATCAATAACTAATTGAGAAAATGCCCTAGAAGCCTGTCTGCATCATGGAGGCAATTTCTCAACTGGCTTCTCTCCTTTCAGATAATTCTCGTTTGTGTCAAGTTGACATGAAACGAGCCAGCACACATCTTGTCTTTAACTCTGCTGTGAGTAACTAAAGATTATAAAAAATTTCCCCATACCTCTGTGCAAAATGAGGGCTTTGCAAAAATCCAGAAAGGTGAAGCCTTTTAGAACGCTGTGTGCTGAGCAGTGTGGCCTGCAGCAAAGCAGCTTTAGCCAGAAGGAAAGGCATCCTCATCCAACTTCTCTCTTTGTAAGTCCTCTGCCAATGGTCCTATGTAGGAAGTGTGTTGATGGGAAGACAATAAATCCCAGAGCATCATGAGAGATGAAGTGAATACCTGCTGTGACTTTTAACAGTGGCAGAAGCAGTGCTCTGTGGGTGGTTCAGCTCTCCAGCACCTAACAAGACAAAGGCACAGGGAGTGAATGAATATTTATGGTTTTACTTGGTTTCCTGTTTTCTAAACTTTGCTGATCTCATATAGGGGTGTGTATAGGGTTATTGTTCTTTGCTTTTTGTTTTTGTTTTTGTTTTGTTTTTGTTTTTTTGTTGTTGTTGTAGTTGTTGTTTCGAGACAGGGTTTCTCTGTGTAGACCCTGGCTGTCCTGGTACTCACTCTGTAGACCAGGTTGGCCTCCGCTTGCCTCTGCCTCCCAAGTGCTGGGATTAAAGGCGTGCGCCACCATCCCCCAGCTATTGATTCTTAATAAACACATTACTCCACATAAACTCTGCATCTTCTGTAATAACTGAAGTTGTTAATCACATTGAATGCCTTCACTGACTTCTTTAAGTAATGTTAGGTATAGTAACAATCACCAAGTGCTAGGTATCAGACTTTGAGTGACTTGGGGTTCAAGTCATACTCCAGGAAGACTTGTTTTTTTGCCATGCTCATCTTATTGCTTGCCCTTCCATGCAGGATTTCTGCCATCTGATCCTTGAAGGAACCAACAGCATGTCTTTTCAGGCAGGCTTCTTGTCAGCAGGACTCCAGCTCAGAGTCTCTCTGTTGTCTTCTTTGTCTTCTTTTCTATGCAGCATCTGTGTTCACTTGGCCATTGCTGACCAGCACTCCATATGCCCCATTCCAGACAGGGTTAATGGTGGGTTCACATGGCATGTTCCTTAGACACTGTTCTGGGGAAACAATGCCTATACTTAACCAAATCCAACTATGCTGGCTAAGAATCTCATTGCCCTTAGTAAAGAAAAGTGGGAGGCTGACATTCAGACTGGTTGCTTTGTGACTGGAGATATGGATCAGTAAGTAATAATGTACACTACTCTTGTAGAGAGTTCACTTCCTCATACTCATGGGAGGGTAGATCCCACTGCTTATGTCTCCAGCTCCATGGGGTCCAGTGCTCCCCTCTGGCCTCTGTGGTACTTGGACTCACATGCGTGTACCCACTATGGAGTAGAGACTGAAGGAAGGGTAAGCCAGCCTAAATATTGCTATCTCCTGAGAGGCTCTGAC
>NW_022196904.1:42450635-42551553 GCF_008632895.1 Mastomys coucha | reverse complement strand
ACTGGGAAAGGAGAAATTTGCATGTAAATAAAGAAAATATCTAAAATAAAAAAAATAAAAAAATAAAATAAAATAAAATAAAGCAAACAGTCCCTTTTAAAAAGCATAGCTGCTTTGTGAACATAAATTAATAAGACATAATAATAATAATAATAATAATAATAACAATAAATTTAAAAACTGAGAGCCTGATGATTTCTGAGACCATAGCAACGTTGTTATAAGTTAAACGTGTTACACTATGTCTCCCAGAAATTCTTATGTTGAAGAATTATTGCTTTAGAATGGAGACGTGGTCATTGTAGGAAATAATTAGCCAGTATGAGGTCATAGTAGAGTAGAGTCAGATCATACTCAAATACAATTTGTGTCTCTATAAGAAGAAAGCCATGTGTAGACACAGAAATTTCACAGGGTAATTCTGCACTAAGATTCAGTTGTAAGGGCTAAGGAGATGTTCAGTAGCTAAATGCTTCTCATGAAAGTGTGTTGACCATAGTTCAGATCACTAGACATCCCCGTAAGTGCTGCATGGGCTTTGCAGCACAGCTATAATTCTAGCCTCAGAATGCAGAATTAGGAGACCACCAGAGCAAGCTGACTAGCAGGACTAGCCATATGAATGAGCTCTGTGTTTAACTGAGATACTGTGTCTCAGTGAATAAGATTAAAGATTGGCCCAACATGACTCATGAGATCTAGCTTACGCCTTTGCAGGCATGTTGTAGATTTGGGAGTGTACACTACTCCAATCCTGTCAATTGTGAAAATTTCTTGCTGAAAACATTAAGAAGATACATAGATGTAATTTTTAGCTTTAGCAAATTTGCTGCTTAGCATACTGCTTGTGATTGTGTCTTGGGGTTTATGTAATATATAGGTAAAAAACCAAAACAAACAAACAAACAAAAAATGTATCCAAGAACCTTGTATTTGCATTAGTGCTATTCCGGGATTATAGTTTCAAATACCTACTTTTTCCCTTTTTTATTAGATATTTTCTTTATTTACATTTCAAATGTTCTCCCCTTTCCTGGTTTCCCCTCTGGAAAAAAAATCCGTATTTTCTCCCCCATCCCAATATAGCAATGTGACAGAGAGAGGTGTTGAACTTGAGAGCTTTCCTGTGATGTGTAGTTTCTATATGGGTTTCTACCTCAATCATAAGGAGCCATGTTCTCTCCAGAGGAGAGAAAGCAATCAGCTGAGAAAACATGATACACTTGGGAGGACCGCTACTGGGCACCATATGCTCTATTCTGGTTTTCTTGGTAGTTTTTTAAAAAATAAACAACAACATCTACCTATAGTCTGTCACCACATCTGTGAATAACATTATCCTACATCTGACAATCTTGGTTCTATAAACTATTATAACTTTAAATCCTATATCTAAAGGACTACATGACAGGCTTATCCTGTCAAGCTTCTTACCTGCCTCTAAGAGCATTTGGACTGATTATTCTCCAAACACATTGTAGTTAGCACACCACATGCTATTAATGTCACCTCTTGATTGCTGCCTCTCCTTCACCTACTTGGTGTCCAGGGACCTGCTCTACCTCCAGATTTAGCTCCACACTGTCTATCTTCCTCAGGCCTCTGTCATGAACACAAATTCCCCATTCAGGATAGCTATGATGCCTCTACACATTCTTTCTATTAAGTATTTGTTAAGTTTCTGAACTATATCAGGCCTTGGGTGTGGAACCACTAACAACTTGTGTCTTTTACATGTTAGTAAAAGAAATATCTCATTGGTATTTGCTGTGAAGAGACCATAGAAGGTGTAAAAAGCATTTAATAGTATAGTTGTATAAGAAGTGTTTATAGTTTTCCAGGATATGGAGAGTTTGTTGTCCAAGTATAAGACTCTGAATTTACAAATCTGCCCTCTGTTTGCTACGGCAGATTCTATTCCTGCCCTAGTTTACTTTCTTCTATATTATACTTCTTTAAAAAAATTTTTATTATATATTTTCTTTATTTACATTTCAAATGGTATTTCCTTTCCTGGTTTTCCCCTCTGAAAATTACCTATCCCATCCCCTGTACCCCTGCTCACCAACCCACCCACTTCTGCTTCCATATCCTGGCATTCCACTACACTGGGGCATCGAGCCTTCACAGGACCAAGGACCTCTCCTCACATTGATGCCTGACAAGGCCATCCTCTGCTACATATGTGGCTAGAGCCATGGGTCCCCTCCATGTGTACTCTTTGGTTGGTGGTTTAGTCCCTGGGAGCTCTGGGGGCTTCTGGTTGGTTCATATAGTTGTTTCTCCTATGGGGCTACAAAACTCCTTCAGCCCCTTGGGTCCTTTCTTTAGCTTCTCCATTGGGCACCCTGTGCTCAGTCCAATGGATGGTTGCAAGCATCCATCTCTATATTTGTCAGGCACTAGCAGATCCTCTCAGGAGGCAACTATATCAGGCTCCTGTCAGCAAACACTTCTTGGCATCCACAATAATGTCTGGGTTTGGTGGCAGTATGAGATGGATCCCCAGGTGGGGCAGTTTCTGGATGGCTTTACTTTCATTCTCTCCTCCATACTTTGTATCTCCTCCCATGGGTATTTTGTTTCCCCTTCTAAGAAGGATGAAGTATCCACACTTTGGTCTTCTTCTTGAGCTTCATGTGGTCTGGAATTAAATCTTGGGTACTGTGAGTGTTTGGGCTAATATACACTTACCAGTGAGTGCATATCATGTGTGTTCTTTTGTGATTGGGTTACCTCACTCCGGATGATATTTTGTAGTTCCATCTTTTTGCCTAAGAATTTCATGAATTCATTGATTTTAATAGCTGAGTAGTACTCCATTGTGTAAACGTATCACACTTTCTGTATCAATTCCTCTGTTGAGGGACATCTGGTTTTTTTTTTCCAGCTTCTGGCTATTATTATGTTTGCTATGAACATAGTGGAGCATGTATCCTTATTACATGTTGAAGCATCTTCTGGGTAGATGCCTAGGAGTGGTATAGCTCAGTCCTCAGGTAGTACTATGTCCAATCTTCTGAGGAACCACCAGGCTGATTTCCAGAGTGGTTGTACCAGCTTGCAATCCCTCCAACAATGAAGGAGTGTTCCTCTTTCTCCACATCCTTGCCAGCATCTGCTGTCACCTGAGTTTTTGATCTTAGCCATTCTGACTGGTGTGAGGTGGATTCTCAGGGTTGTTTTGATTTGCATTTCCCTGATGACTAACAATGTTGAGTATTTCTTTAGGTGCTTCTCAGCCATTCAAGTTTCCTCAGTTGAGAATTCTATGTTTAGCTCTGTTCCTCATTTTTAATAGGGTTATTTGGTTCTCTGGAGTCCAGTATATTAGACTTCTCTAGAGACGAGAAAAATTCCTAATCATTCTCTATAATTGTCACATTTCAAATGGAACTAGAGACAGCAATGCTTGAATGGAGCCAGGAACAGACTAGACAGTGTACGGCTCTGGCATGATGTGTTAGTGTTCTATGTTAAAGCTTAGTAGATCTGCTTTTTTTCTACTTATCAATTGATCCCCATGTCTTTATGTAATTTTAACATTGAAAATATTAAAATGCACACCAATACTCTCCATCCTGGTTCTTCTGCACCTGCTATCTTCTCTGATGTTTGCTTGCTGGCAAGCCGTACCAGGCTAACTAGCTCACTCACTTTGATGTGAATTCTGCATAGCACATCCCTGAGTTAGTTTCTCAAGCAGCCACTTTCCTCTTCTGGCCCCAATTCTCAATCAGCTTCTTATTTCACTGTTTGATAGTGCTCAGGAAATGTTCTAACCATCCTAGTTACTTATATCCTGTCATTAGAACATACACCTGTATTTTGTCATGACTGCATTCCTCCCCCCACCCCATTGCAGGACATCAGCGAGGAAATGGCTTTATGAATTCTTCATTGAAACATTGTTGTACGATGATTTATTTCCTCAGCTGAATTAGAAATAAGAACCACACAAAATAGACTAACAGGACAAAGATGCCTTTCTTCTGTGATGCCCATCCATTAGAGATAAAAAAATGGGTGGCAAAAGTTTTCACTGTAATAAGAATGTAGGCAGAAAATAAACATATAGGTTCAGCTTCCATAAAATTCTGAGAATAACTGTAACAATTAGCTTGAGAACCTCATTAATTTATCAGAAACAACAGAATGAAATAAATGTAACTGAGAATAGTTTACAAAATTTTTTGTAAACATTTTTAAAAGGCATTAAGACCATTCAAGTTTTTTATAGTAAAAAAAACTTGACCTGAGTCCAAGCAACCTAACATGACTCATATCAAAATATGTAAAACAAGAAAAACATATTGAGTTTCACAGAAAAACTATTTTTATTTTCTCTGTTAATCCATTGCAATTAGAGTTGAGAGCCACTGTATTTTTACATTAATGTTGATGGACTAATTTAATTGATTAGTTAGTTGATTGTTGTTATGATAAAGGTCTCCTCATGTAGCTCTTGCTAGGCTAGAATTCAGTGATTTGCCTGTCTTTGCCTACTGGGTGCTGTGATTAAAACACACTACATACTAACTCATACACTGTAGTCTGATAATAGATTTGGGTCTATAATATCATCATAGCTATCTCTTTAATTTCAATTCTTTGCAGAGCAATCTTCAGACATGATGAGGTCTGCTGGAATGATAGCTTCACTAGTGACATTGCCTTGTGCATGCATTGGTTGGCTTTGTGCTGAAGGATTTTAGAAATGTGTGCAATATCTCCTTTGCTTTGACTTTATTAACAAAAGCATTTCCCAAGAGTGATTGCATTAATTTTTTTAGATTTAGAAAAGTGTCAAGTGTCCTTGAGGAACATGACAATGTCTCCACTGGCAACTCAGATAAAAATAAATAAGGAAAATGACTGGAGAGTAATAAGGGTTGTTTTTTGAGAGTAAAATGTCATATCTATCTAGATAATTCTTATTTATACAATTCTTAGTTAAGAAAAATATAATTGAAATCTTCATGAGAATTCCCAGAACAAATACTGATACTGTGTTATGTTTACTGTAGAACCAATAAAAATTGCCAAAGTTAAATTTTGATTCATGTCCTGTCTTCCTTCTCGGCAGATGCAATTACGAATATCGGTAAGTTACTACTTTGTCTTCTTCCTGTACAGTGTGAATGATGGCTTAGTAAATATTTATTATTTGGCATCAGTCATATTTTTGACTTATATACTGGTACATGTGCAGATGCCAGAAAGTAAGTTGAGGGATTCAATTCTCTCCTTCTGTTGTAGGATTCCTTGAATGGGGTAGAGCCTATTTCTTGACTCAGCTCAGAAAACTAGGACCTCAGACTTAAAACAACCCTCCTACCTCAGATTCCCAAAGACTAGAATTTATAAGCTTGAATAACTACTTTTTAGCAATGACTTTTGCATAAGGGGGCTTCTGGCCTTGCAATGGCTTTATCATAAAAATGGGAACACATGGACTTGAATGGTAAAAGGAAGTTCTTGTAGGACCAGTCTGGAGTCTATTGTGAAGAATCTTCAGGAAGGTAAGTACCAACCATAGTAATGTTTTCTTACTTAGGAAATAGAAATACTAACAACAACAACAGCCTTTCAGTTTTAGAAATAAATATGAGAACAAAACAAGGGAAGATATGGGAAAGTAGGTAAGACATGTAAAGTAGCAGATGTACGTCATGATGCGGAGGAGGAGTAGAAAGGAAGCCAGGGACTGTCTGACCATGATGAGAGAAACACAAGGGACATTGGTGCCAATTAGCTGAAGACAGCACTGAAACAATATAATTAGAGAAAATGCAAAGTCTGTGCAAAGGGATTCGGTGAGTGTATGATGCTGGCTGTCTTTGAGGTATAAAGAGACAGCATTAGGCTGGATCTGGTATCTGTCTTCTCAGGCAGATGAGGATGAGGATGAGGATAAGGATAAGGATGAGGATGAAGATGAGGATGAGGATGATGATGATGGAGGGCATCTATATTCCTTCACATGTAACTAAAGTTGATGGTTTTTCAGATATTTGAACTGACAAATACCTATTTAATTAATTTGTTCAAAGAAAATCTGGATAAAAATCATGGCTCACCTAATTATAATTTATTTCAAAACTAAAAATTTCTAGCAATAGCTGTGTTGCCTTGACCAAGTCTGATCCTCCCTGCAGATCCCCAGTGTCCTCAGTTATTAGACAGCAGTGTCAACTAAGACATCACACAAGTCCTTTGAGCAGTCCAGTATCAGGAATCTGATTTTATGTTCATTTTACACACAGATTCTAAATATGTAATTAAGATTTTATGTGTACATGTATGGGGGGGGCAAACATACTTGACATGTGGGAGCAGTGCCTACAGATTCCAGAAGAGGTTGCCACATTCCCTGGATTGCAGGCAATTGTGGGCCACACAATGCGAATCCCTAAAACAGCACTCTGGTCCTCTGGCAAAGCATGCTGTGCTCTTAGGCACTGAAGCATCTCTCCAGCTCCCTGACTCCCACCTGACTCTCACTAGGTGCTATACAGATTATGAGTCATAGCACAGGCTTATGTTTTCACATCTGTAAAATACAGACTCTGAGCTCTGGCTGCTTTTCAGGTCATATACATACTCCACCAGATGTCTTGCTCACTGTTCAATAGGTTTCCTAACACATTTATTTAACAGCGTAGCTGTAATTTATTTTTGTAAAATTAGACTTCCCAAGCCTCTCTTTGTTTATTCTTTCTAAACCAGGAATGCATGGATATCTGCTTTAGAGAGCCACTGTGGGTTCACATAATGTCAGGGACAGTCACTTGAAAGTGACTGCAGTAGTACCTAGTCCAGGCTCCATGGCCAATGAAAATGAGGTGGCAGGGTTGAACTGAGGGTTTATTTCTGAATTTTGCTTTAAATTTAGCAGCAGTTGTGTTGACACAGCTTCTGAAAGATAGAGTTTGACCCATAGTCTCATTTCTGAGCTTAAACTCTCTCTACAGAATCAGGTCTTCCATCTAAAGAAGAGTGTTAAATTCCAAGGCACTAACTAGCAAGTCTGTTACTGTTGAGCCTATCTTTGGCACCATTGGAATGCCTGTAAGCTACCTAATGTTAAAGCTACAATCCAAACAACACCGAAATAATGTACTGATTTTACAAAAGGGTAAATAGAACGATTTATTAACACTTGCTTTGCAGCAACAAAATGACAGTTCACATCTTTTTACTCAGCACAGCAAAGGTTACGGTCACATAATAGTACTTTGAGACACAAAGCATAGAGGGACTTTAGTTTCTCAAGGTCAGGAGTGCTTTGCATTTAGAAACAAACTTCACGTTTTATATTTGCAGTAGCAGCGCCTCCACTCAAGAGCACAGGACACTGGACAGATCAAATATCCAAAACAGACAGGTAAACACAGCAGGTGACACTTTGTGTTAAATTGGGATGTGCATTCTTATCAGTGCGAAACATTATAAAGAGCTCCGATATTAACTTTTTTAAAAGAAAGAAATCACTGCTACCACAGCAACATGGGGATAATTTACAAACAGGAGGTTTTATGCCTTGCACTTATTGCTTGGTACACAAATGTTGCAGTTCCTGTTGAATTATATTAAGAAATGACGAGCAAAATGCTTTTTTTTCCATCTAAAATTCTATGACTCTATGAAAGTAGAAATTGCAATCCCCAAACCCAACATTAGGTGTATGCTTGTTTTTGGTTCTGTGTGAAAAGTATTTGTTAATGTTTGTGTGAGTGGATATGTATAAGATATACATGAATGTAGATATAATTTTAATATATTTTGTACTATATACTCAAGACAAATATCTCTTATATGGGACATTAGGTAATAAAATTGTCTACATATAGAATCTCTATTGTTTATCTTCATATTATATATAGCTTTGTGGCATGAGTTTCATATAGGCTCTAGTTATCAAGGAAGATTATCTAAATTTTCTATTTATTTTGTTGTTAATATTGCATTTTAAGGGCTATATCTTCATAGTAAATTTTATTAGATTCTTTATGATTATACATATATTAATCATTTTTTCCTAATGTAAGTTACAACCAGTACAAAGTTGTAATAAAAAATACATTGAAGTCTATTTCTTCTTATATTTCTTTTTGCAAAAAAAGTTATGTGCTATGTTACATGAAAGTTGGATTTTACTGAAATGTGAAGGGTTTGATACTGTCAGGTAGTGAATGGGAGAGCATGGAGCATACGCCTCCCTTTGCAAGCTCTCGTTCATAAAAATAAGTGTTTGTGCCCAAGCATTTCACAAAACACTGCAAGATAAGCTTTTGGAAGATCACAAAATATCACACACTGTGCACTCCTAGTAATAATTCAGTACAATTTGCTAACTACACAATATAGTTCTTCAATTAAAAGATATAGCCACTCCATGATATACACATAATGATTATAGTCAATACCCGATCTAGCCATCTTCCTGTTCCACTATGTCTCTAGACAGGATTTCCCTGGGATAGTTTGCAGTCCAGTGTAATAAATGAGTAAGTGCAGTTTGCATGATCCAGTAGCTTTGGCTTCCTAACTTCTGTAGGATGACATGTGCCAACTGTTGCAGTTGTGCTCTCTAACACGGTGATGGGTCCAACAAATACCTACTTATTTCTACAGGAAACCTTTAAATCACAAATGAAAGGACAAATGGCCTGAATGGAAACGGCATAACGTGACAACCGCCACAGATTGCACTTGATGGAAATCTCATGGTCAGTTTTGAATTCAGATTTTTTTTTTTGAACAGCAAGACTTGCTTGGTTGATATGTTTACATGTTCACACCACATTTTTAAAATTATTTTGTGCAATCACAATTAATTGATTCACAAACACTACAAATGAATCCAGCAACTAGCATTGTTATGAATAGTCATCTTGGTCCTTATAGGTGTATGCATCTTGTGCACCTTCTTGCACAAATTCTTCCTTTTTCTCCCAGCCGTTAGGCCAGCCTCCATTCTCTTGTGAGGTGGCACCGTAAGATTTGGTGGTACCATAATTTATGTAATTCTGAGTGATGTCCCCTGTTTCTTCATCCAGTTCATCTTCGTGAATGAAGCCACATTTTTCTTCGCTTGTTTCCTCAGGGTCTGCCCAAGGTTGTTTCTCTCCTGAGGCAAATATTGCATAAAATATGACCCCACCATAGTGGACGAGTGCAGCAATGAGGAAGACATACTGCCATTCTTCTCGGGACTGTGGTGAGAAAAGTAAATCGGTAAGAGCAAATTCCCAAACCACAAAGCCACCCTGCGAGTCCTCTGCCAGCGTGCTTTTCACAAGGCGCAATCTTTGGCAATATCCAGTCATGAGAATACTTTAAAATAAAACTACATGCTTTATTATTTTACCTTTTAAGATAAAGGTTTGAAAATAACATTTTAAATATACCTATAGTCTGCAGAGTTTAAGAATATTCCTTTTTATGTTTATTAATTGTTTTCCAGATTTGTAACTGAGCGGCTTGCTGGTCTTGAACTGAGAATTCTCCTGACTCTTTCTCCTCAGACCCTGAGTGACAGACATGTACCATCTCAGCCAGCTCACCATTGGTTTGCCTTTCTCATTCATTTTCTTCATTCCCATTTGTCCTCAAGACAACAATAGCCTTCCTCATAAAACTACCTTGGAATCTGAATTGAGGTTGACAAATAAAGCTAAGGAAAGCTGTTTACCTATTTTATAACATAGGGGAAAGGTATGCAGAGCTTCGGGGTGATAGTCTTGTCACAACAGGGACATCATAAAAGACCCTGTATTTGTATAAGGCTCTTGCTTGGATAATTAACAAGTCTAAATAAATAAATAAATAAATGGTAGATATTGGAAGAGCTGAGAAACAGCTTGCTTAATGGTTGGGGATGTGGATCATAACAGAGCTACTATAGAGATCTGTCCCTCTGCGCTTCATTTGTCCTTCCTACTTAAAAGTGGAGGGAACACTACCCCCAAAAGAACACAAAAGCTATGTTCCAGCTATAATAGAGAATCTTTAACTATGGAAACATTCTTGCCCCTACCTTGTTCTTCGTCATTGCACCAACAATGATAGGGCAGACCATCCCCGACAGCGTGCCAACGCCATTTGAAATGCCCATTAAGATACTTGCATATCTTGGAGCAATATCCAAGTGGTTAACATTGAAACCTGAAATATACACAGAAGCTTTGGCTCAAGGCAACACAAACTTCTAAGAAGCAAGTACTTGGTTACAGAACATCAGATCACATCTTCCCAAAAGATACTGAGTACATACTATATGCTTAACAGTCAGCTTTTCACAACTCCATTCAAGGACACCGTGGAAAGGAAAGGATGTGCATTTTCTTTTCCAATACTTAACCTGACTCACTGCAAACATTCTCTTAACAAATGGGCCAAGTATAATAAAGAAAGAAAAGGTAAGTGTGGAGACAGGTGAACAGTAAGAAATCTAAATGATGTTTCTAAATTTTATAAGTGTGGTCCAGCACATAGATAATTACTAGCAAAGATCAAGATGTAGTAGAGAAAGACAAAAAAGGAAGTGCCTTACCAGAGATAGCAAATCCACTGAACCCCACGGCAAGCACCAAGAAGGAGATGGCCACCCCTCTAGTATGAGAGTAGCCAACAACCAGAAGCAGCGTGGCTTCCATGCCAAAACCTTTGAAGGCAAACATAGGAGAGTATCACAGAAAATTTATAATCTTTTATAAAAATTCTTTTATTAGTTCTTTGAGATTTTCTTACAATGTGTTTTTATCATATTCATCTTCTCCCCCAATCTTTCTAAAACTATCCACCACATTTTTATCCACCCACTTATGTGTGTATATGTGTGTTAGCTTATCAAGTCAAATTTGTGGTGCCCATATATTATTAGGTATGTGGCCTTCCACTGGAGAATGGTCAACTTACTAAGAGTTATACTCTTTAATAAAATTGACTCTCCCTCTATCAGTGGCTATCAACGGCACTATCTTCTTAGTTGGGGTGGGACCTGATGTGTGCCCCCTTGCAGTGCAATAGAGCCATAAATGTAATATGATTAACAACTATTATTGGGCCAAGAACCTTCTACTATTAACTCTGCTAAATCACCATACTATTAAACTAGCTCTTAATGACATTAGTAAACCTACTTATTAACTTATCTCTGTAGGCAGAGAAGCTTAAGATTAAGAGATGGAGGCAGAAGATGACTACAAGGAGTTTCTTCTAGACACAGAAGGGCAGCTACAGATATGAACCCTGTCACTGTGTCAATATGCAGAAAACCTGTACAGACCTAAGTACAGACTAAACTCAAGAATAAAATTACTAGTGAAACAAGAATACTAACAATTCTTACTCATGCCAATTTGGATAGTCTACCTTGGAGAGACATAGTGTTAATAATTTATGCCACAGATTATTGCAGCTTCTATTATGTACTTCCAAATCCAAATTGACCTAAAGTTTTAGTTCTTAGAGGTTTAGTTACAATATATACAACTATAATGAGTTTTGAAAATCTTGGCCATGGGAAAATGGTTTGAAATAAACTATGAAGGTGCATGTCTATCTGGCATGAAGAAGTATGGCACACAGAGAAAATCATATTCATGTATGTGGATCACAGGACCCCACAACAGCAACATAGCTTACCAGTCCACATGCACTTACCCCCACAATTCATAATCTTTCTCACGGTAGTTGTTGAAAGAATTTGCTTGCTCCTTAGAAAATCTGCAATTTGTCCCCCGATAGGCACAATGATTGTCATGACAAGGTGAGGGACCGCAGACAACATGCCAACCTGACAAAAGAGAAGAAAAGTAGTGGAGAATAAGAGATGCAGACAATCGAATGACCCTCCCTTTCTGTAGCTGTCTTCATCCACTCCTATGGCAAAACACTGTCTCCAAGTAAACACTAGCTCTCCTAGAACAAGCAATAACGACTACAGAACAAACCATGAAAGCTAAGTAAATTTACTTTGATACATTTTTTTTTATTTTCACAGAAGAAAAATTTGTTATTGCTACATTATGATTCAGTGTGCTTTAAGTTTATGAATCAACCATCCTGAATCTTGTCAGTGAGTGAGTCACACTGGTTTTTCCAGTTCATATTTTTAAGCATGTTTGCATAAATGCATCATTAGTGAGAGGAAGAAGGTGGTGTGCGGGGGAGGAGTGGAGATCTTCGAGGAAAAAATGCCTTTGCCCTTCAAAAGGGTGCATTTAAATTTCTATTTTCTTGAGAAGGTGAAAGACTACATGTTTAAATTTAAGACATCTCTTCTAAATTTTATAGCATAGGTTTCATTTATGTTAAGTGAATTGCTCACAAATTCTTCAGTTTGAGTCATTTGTCACCAAATGTGGTCACATTGCCATACCAAGGTATGCATCCTCTAAACTGATTTCATAGAAATTAGGAACATCTCAAATCTAGCATACCTTCAATATAATTTTTAACAGTTAATTATTAACAACAAGTTTTAAACAGTTCTATCAACACTCAAAGGCTGTACTTAAAAACTATGCCACCATCTAAGAAAGAAAAGGAGATTTAAATAGGACACTGTGTTCTTGTTTGCTTATAAGTGGATATTCAGTAAATATGGCATAAATAAAAATATAAGGCAAACTGAGTGTATGCCAAGTATTACTGGTTTGAGAATAACATCTTGATCACAGTAGATATCCATCAAAATTCAGTGTAAACCTGGAAGATGCTGAGGAGAACACATCCTGAAACACACATAAAGTTTTTTCCAGAGTCCCATGCCATCCTTTCATTTTATAAATGCAGACTCCCTGCTTGAGGGTGGCATTTCCTGTGTCCACTTAAAGTGTTTTACATCTGAAAAAAGTCTTACCCTGGGCAGCCCCAGCTACTTACTATTCATTTGAGTGAATATCTTTATCATTTTGTGTCAGCAAAGAGCAAAGATAAAAACTGTTATTTATTACTCTTTCATCAGTGTCAGGAACAGCAATGCTAACAGGTACATTTTGGTCCCTGCTTCAGCACTTGGAAGTATGGAATCTTCTATTTTCTTAGGCAAAAGTTCCTGAAAATTGTCTTTGTGTAGTTCTTTTCAGCTCTGGTAACTTATTATGAATAATTAGTGCACACATTATCTGACCAACCCACCCCCTCTAGGATCGTCTTTAGTAGGTTCATTGTTTTTAAAGTTTTCGGAGGGTGAGTTGGCTATTAAGAACCTATAACCCATTCTTCTTTGTAATGCCAGGCTCTCTGACACTAGTTATCCCTCTTGTGTGTCTCTCTGGTCACAGTTGGATACAACTCTATCTAAACCACATTTTGAAATTGTCAGGAAACAGAGCAGGAAGCATAGCCTCTCTAACTAAAGAGCTCAAAGGAAACAAATGTCTCCTCTCATTTTAAACCCTATATTCCGAGGTTTAAAGGTGCTCGTTAAAATCCTAGAATTGACTTTGCCCTGATTTGGCATTCTCAAAGGAGCTGAAAGTCTTTACATACTAGCATAGGGACATACACACACACACACACACACACACACACAGAGAGAGAGAGAGAGAGAGAGAGAGAGAGAGAGAGAGAGAGAGAGAGAAAACTAATATAGTTCACTTATGTATATGCATACATTAGGTTCTATTTATGTAACTGTGTGTGTGTGTGTGGTTATATGCTACATAAGCACACTTGGAGTAAAGAATAAGGCATTACCTGAGTGGTTCCATCTATGCAATATCTAGCTTAATGAGGTTTTGGAAAGTCACCCTCTATGTAAGAATTTTATTTGTATAGTATCTGCTTCACTTCTAAATGATAATATTACAGTTCTCACATATAGATAATAAAACTAAAGGTGATAATTATTCAAAAATAAACCCCAAGTTGTAGGCCAATACAATAAATACAATTCAATAAAGCTTAGGTTCAAAGCCACATGACCTAGACACACCTGGATTTCCTATCATGCCTTCCTCCAATTTTTTTTCAGGAAAGTTAGAGAATTTGAAACAATTTTGATCAGCATAATAAAAATCTTCAGTCCATGTGAATGTATCCACAATTTTCACTTTAAAATAGCAGGTGAATTAATCTACCCATGTGTAAGTTCATTTAGTTTTTGCAAACTACCCTTGATTTTATTTAACATTTTCAGTTAATTGGAGACACAAGACCAGGAAGATCACTTCATTATCATCAGTTGGCACCTCTCCCTACCCCAACAAGTCCTGGCTTTATTAATAGCCTTTGCGTGTCACATTTGTCCTAGATTATGAAAATGGACTCACACCTCCAACAGTCTTTGTTGAGAGGTGTGATACTCTCAGAGGTCTCCAGGCTGCCCTGTAATGTTTGATCAGCTCCAGGGAAAAGAGGCTGGTCTACAGTAGCCATTCTTCTCTGTGAGAGGAACTGTTTCCTTAGAAACAGCTGCTTCAAAAGAGCTCTTAGGCCAGCCACTGCCAGGCTCAGGCTTTCTCTAGCCTAGCTCTCAGATAGCCTTTCAAGTAGAGACACAATATGAACGGCCCAGCCCAGCTGGACTTATGTAACAACACAAGGAGAAGCGGCAAGAGCATTGCCAGCAAAGATAAATGGATTTGAGACTCAGCAGAGAGCTCAGAGCTGGCACTCAACACCGACCTGCTAAGTGTGTGAGGAGACATACAGGTCATCTGATGTATGACACTAATGGGAAACAGAAATGGAGTATCCATGTCCTAAGCTTGTAGTTAGTATAGCATTAGGTGATTTCAATAATTACCCTCAGTGCTGTTTTACTCTCAGCCAAACAGAAATGATGCTAACTGCCCATCTGGTCTACCAGATGAGATTATTCATGAATATGAAAAAAAAAAAAAGCCTTCCTGTACCCTTATACAAAAGGAGTAATTAAAGTCAAGTTCTCCTTATAGGAAATCTGGAAATGTTTTTATTTCTGTGTCTACTAACATATGCCTCTCACACCTTGTGTATGTGAATTCGTAACACAAGAGTTCTGTCTGCTACTACAAAGCTGCAAACATTTCGGGGGGGGGGGGAGAGAAGTCATGTTTCATTATCAAATAACACAAAGTGTCCTATAATAGACTCAGCAAATGCTTGTTAGAGTAAATTGGATGAACAAAGCACAAGGACATTTTTAGACTTTGGATTTGCTAAGTATATCTTTCAATTGGACAGGTCTCTGAAAACACATAAGGAGAGGAGGTTGATAGTGGCCCCAACACAATTCCATTAGGATGGGTGACCTTTCTTGCTAGCACTTAACTTGCCTTGGACTAAGGCATCTGTCTGTGGGGAAAACATCGCATCGATGTTCAGACCCATCGAGATGGAAGTTATTTGAAGGCAGATACAAGATTCTTTTTGCTTGGATCCCCAGAACTAGAGAGATATTTCTAGTGGCAACAGAATAGAGTAGGATAGGGAAACACACACACACTTCCTGGCAGTAAATCATGAAGTTTAGAAGACAAACTTTTGGCTAAAGTAAGGATTATTCATTTAAGTACAAACATTTTCAAGTATTTTAATAAGGTGGATTTGTACATACCTTGCTGATTTCAAATCCAAAAACCTCCTCAAAATAAGCTGGTTGACTGATGAGTAGTAAATAAAAAGTCCAGCTCCTGCAGAAGTTTGCAACAATTATCGCATAGACGGGCATGGATGTGAAAAACTTCCTCCATGGGGTCTTGAATTTCTGAAAGCCCCAAATGAGAATTACTCTGATTCAGCATTTTCTGACTGAAATCGGTGCTATCTGTTTTCATGCTCATAGGATGGAACACTAACTAGTATGAGATAATTAATTGGTAGCTACAGCATCCCTCTTAACCTTAGGTGTGTGAATAATCATTAAAAGATGAAACAAAATACCAATCTATCCCTCTGATTTAGTCTAGTTTTTTTAATATGCAAATGCATGTACATAGAAAATAAATTCCAAAACCATGTGTTCTAATTTCTAAGAGTTTAAAGCAACTTTCCCCAACCCCCAGCAAAATGCTGCCAAATGAATGGCTTTCTGATATCTAAAGTGTTGAAAGTTCAGTGTACGTGAACAACAAAAAGAAAATAAGAACAGGTTATTGCCCACCTCTCTGAAGTCGGCTAAGCAAGCCATCATCTCTCTGTGAATTCCCTTGACAGTTAGTGAAGACCAATATATTTTATGACACTGAGGTACAAGTTCCTGAAATAGTCCTATGATGCTGAGTACTGCCTAGGACATCAGTACCAGCTATTTCCATTTGAGTCTTTTCAAAACAAAACCAAAAAGTGCCTGGAGAAAATTGCTGTGATTATAACATGTTACAATGTAAACCTCCTACACTTTAATATTTTAGATCTCAAACTACTTATCATAGTCACAAATACTTTCTTAATCACCTTATATTGAAGACCAAAATACACCTGCCAAAGAGATAGTCTTCTAAAATATCCTCAATCAGTGTTTTAAGGTGTCCCTCACATGATCCAAATAGAAAGCAAAACTTCCCAACACAGATTTAGTCATTCCTGCTGAGTGTTGGGTCCCGTGATTGTTGCTATGAAACTTTCTGTTTTTAGAGTCGCAAAAATCGCTTCAAATGTAGAATAATAAGAAATCACGTAGTGGTTATCAAAAATATATGTGATACCAAAAAAAGAGAAAAACCCATATGAATAACATATTCATCACTAGCTTTTGGTAAAAACTTGTATTGTGAGAGTGGAATAGGTAAGCTCCAAGGGATAAGAGTTTTCTTTTTCATCCTACGTGTCCCAAATGATGAAAATACTTCACAGATAAATAAAAATGCCCAAAGACAGGAATGCACGCACTGTGATACCTCTGTGCATGGAAGAGACATAACTGAGTTATTAAGAAAAAGCAACTTTTTTCCTGCTGGGAGAATATGGCTTTGCTCATGTCAGAGTTATCTTCCCTGAGAACTACACTCTTCATGTGATAAAGCACTTCCACAACAGGAAGAGAAAGCTGTCAGTGCTTATAAGATCTATTTATTTTATCTTGTATGCATGCATATTTTGCTTCAGTGTATGTTTGTGTACCATATGTGTGCCTGTTGCCCACAGGTGCCAGAAGAGGGCATCAGACCCTCTGGAATTGGAGTTACAGATGGTTGTGAGCTGTCATGTGAGTGTTGGGAATTGAACCTGAGTTCTCTGGAAGAACAATGAATAACCTTTTTTAACTACTGAGTCATCTCTCCTGCTCCTAACTCTCTTACTTTATGCCTTTAAAAATCACCAGGAGTTACAAATAGATGTTAGACAATCTGACAGTGTTCTGTTCATTCGGTTGTTTCAGGAAATGTGACTGTGTGTGTGTGTGTGTGTGTGTGTGTGTATAATGTTTAAAATAATTCCTTGGACAACAACATAAAAGATCTAAGTCATACAGGAGACTGTAACCTGCAATCTTTCACTGGATCCACTCAAACCAAGCAACTAAAATAGATGAACATATGGTACTTCCCACAGGTATTAGAAGGTAGCCTGCGTATTAGAAATTTGAATGTGGCCATGAGTTAGGCAGTGTCTGAGAGTCACTGCTGATTGTATCACGTCTGATAGATCTTGACCGAAGAGAATATGACACATTCCTGGGTCAAATTTTGAAACTGTCCAGAAGAACAAAAGTAAACAGGACAAGATGTCAACTCTGGTTGTACCTGTGTAGGACTTTTCTGGATCCTGAGGAATACAGTGTCCCATCTGTGGCCTCTACTTCATGTCTTCCTAGGAGGCTATAGTTCAAGCTCAGGCCTTGAATTAGGCCAGGATATTTCTTCCAAACTGAAAGAAATGGATCTCATCCCTGAGACACATTCATTAAACCTTCGCATAATCACTGTGTGTTGATCCCTTGCTGCTGGTCAAAAATACATTACATTCTTTTTGTATGCCTGAACTTGCATACCTCTTGGCTTCTTTAAAAAGCATACTGGGCTAGTATTCCTGGTACAGAGTACTCTTCTTCAATTTGTAGTTCTTTCTCTGGGGTATTTTGTCTGCCTTCTGTGGGAATTCCCTGGCCACATATTTTTGGTGCAATGCAGCTGATGTCAGAGAACCATTGTTGATTGTATTAGTGGTGTTCAGATAAAAACAATCTGAGACTATGCTGCCTGCTTTGTTGTATACAGAATTTGGTCCAAAAAATGCTCAAAAGAACTTGAAATACAAGTTCTACTTCCATTTGATTTTATATGTTTTAAATTTACTTTGAAGTAACATGAACATATGGAACCTTGTAGGAAGAAAGGTACAATGCTTTTAAAAGACAATGGGATACAGGAAGTGGAAAGCCAGAGACTTGCTGCTCCTCTAATTCAGTGCTCAGTGGTTCTCAACCTTCCTAGTGCTATGACCCTTTAATACAGTTTCTCATTTGTAGCGATCCCCTTAACTATAACATTACTTTTGTTGCTACTTCATGACTGTATTTTGTTACCATTATAAATAGTAATGTAAATATTTTGGGAGATAGAGATTTGCCAAGGGGGTCACAACCTATAGGTTGAGAACCATTGCCTAATCCATTTATTTTTTTCTTAGAAAAGAAGGTAGCAATTATTCCCAGTGGAGGCTATGGAGAATGGATTGAAAGAGGGAAGGGAGGAGAGGAGAGAGAGAGAGAAAGAGAGAGAGAGAGAGAGAGAGAGAAAGAGAAAGAGAGAAAGAGAAAGGATTAGAGAAAGATTAGTGCCAGACTACTTTTGTTTAATAAGGACCTGTAACACTGTATACAGTTAGTCCAGGAAGGTAAGATGAACAATAAAAATAGGTATAGACACAATAATGAAATACTTACTTCCATTGCACCTAAGAGATTTGCGCTCTCTCCAATGCTCTCTTCTATGTACCTACGTTCCTCATCTGTAATGGTAGGATGCTTTGCAGGGCTCTCATAAGACACCAGAAGCCAGAACATGTACCAGACCATGCCAAAGCTTCCTGCAAGAAAGGATTAATAAGGAGACCAAACTGATCAGAAATACAGTTAACAGAGAAAGGTTGAAGACACATAATAATTTCAATGAGAATCATTTGATGTGGTGTGGGCACTGACTTAACTCACCGCTTCCTGTCCTCAGCCTCTGGACATCAGATTTCTTAAAGACTGATGCCATGGTTTGTATCTGTGACTCTAAGTGAGAATCACTCATATACAGAAAACTTACAACCTGCTACTGAATGATATCAGTTGGAAATTTAGTTACAATATCTCATATTCCATTCTTGAGCTGTTCCAGATCAGACACAATCCCATACAACAGGAGAATACTGAAAAGACCACATTCCTATGTTTAGAGAATTCCATGGAATGAAGGATGAATACGTTTATTATTTGCTGACTTTCAACATATATATATATATATATATATACATATGTATATATATATATGTGTGTGTATATATATATATATATATATATATATATATGTGGTTTAAATTTCCAGAGAGTGAGAAATATGTGCTCCCATCTCTGACTAGTACTTCTAAAGACCTTCAACATTTTTCAGTAAAATAAAAGAGTTTGTTAGTCTAAACGACTGTATTTGACAAACAATTAACATTGAAGCACCTTTATGTGATGTGACTATACACTATGTATCCTAGCTCAGACTTTGTTGTTCATCCTTGGGGACTGACAGAAGCTACATCCCTAGGCCACAAACTGTCTTCTCTCCCTTCCAGTCCTCATCTTTATCATTCCCGCCATGAACACATATTCTTGCAGTGCATTATAAATCTGTAAGCCCGACAGGAGGAGGAATTCCATGTGATTTATTCTGCTTTCACCACTGCTAGCAGGCCTTTGTATTTTTCTTTCAGACTCTTCCCTTCATCCCTCGGGTAACAATCTAAATGCTTCTGAGCTCACTAATACTTCATGTTTGTCTATTTACTTTCTAAGACAACTTCCTTAACACCATACATAGTTGCTGATGTGCTGTCTTCCCTTTAATTACAGAACATGGAAAGAAACATGTGATTTGAGGCCAGATGTTATGTGAAACACACAAACACACATACACACACACACAAACACACGAGCGTGCACGCATGCACGCGCGTGCACACACACACACACACACACACACATATAGGCAGGGTTTTCATAAACTTAAATCCTAACTGTGCTGTTGGTTGTATGATTCAATGAGCAATAGAGTCACTCCAAACCTCCACAACAAAATGAAGAAAACTTTTGTTTTTGATGCAAGTTCCTGTTATAGGACCTAGCATGCATGACCTCTAAATCAGAGTCTTCTTGTCTTAGCTTCCTAAGTGCTGGGATTTCAGAGTATAATACAAGGCCCATTTGAAAAGTAACTGATTTTTAAGTTCTTGACAAAAAAAGGAGGAAAAGGAGAGATGTTTACATTGTACAGAGAAGTGGGGGTCACACTCTGAGCACCTGATAACAGAGAATTCTATAATCTGGTGAAGATTAGCAGAGTGCCTCTGATGCCTCTAACTATTCATCATGCTCACTAGCTGAACTTATTAAACATATTCTGTACCGCTTTGTCCATCACTACCATAAACTGGGCCCTGTGCCAACCTGGTATTTTGTAGCTTTTACTTTCTTCTTCCATTTACTCTACTGTCTAAATTTCATCACATTAATTTTTAAAACAAAAACTGAATATGCTATTCAAGATCCAGTTTTGCTGTAGACAACAAGCAAAAATGCTTTGTATGATTTTTTTCAAATATCTACTACATAGCCTTTGATTCAGAGTAAATGATAAGTATTAAATGATATTCAAGAAGACATATGACTTATTTAAATTATCATTCCTTTTCTCATTAAAATATATTCCTATTGAAAATAATTTTTTATACTATCTGATCACAGTTTCTACTCCCCCAACTCCTTCCAGATCATCCCCACCTTCTCTCTCACCCAACTCCATGCCCTATCTTTCTTTCTTTCTTTTTCTAGAAGCAGTTAATATTTGAGATGTGTGTATGAGTGTAAGAGTTCCATCAAATCTTCAAGTAAGTAATAAACTAAGCCAAAATCAGGGTAGCAACTAGCCATGCTAAGTACAAACTGTGGAGAATCACAGACTCTTGTGAAAACTGAATGGAAAATCAGGACTTAAAATCTGATTTTTCAAATTCTCTCTAGAAATCTTCTGAGATAGCTCAGCAGGTAAGGACACTTTGTGTCAAACCTGAGTTCCATTCTCAGAACCCAGATGGTGGAAAGAGAGAACTGACTCCCACAAGTTGTCCTCTGTCCTCTCTATACATACCATGGCATGAATGCAATGCATTCCCACTCATACAGAGAGAAAGAGAGACAGAGAGAGACAGGACAGAGATAGAGAGACACAGATAGGCAGAGATATGACAAAACATATATGGATTGCAGTGTAGAACATTCACTGGTCCAAAAATCTGTTAATGGGCTCTTCACTACTTAAAGAACCCTTATTTAAAAGCAGCATTTGTCAGAATTCTCTGGGAAGATGCACTTGCCATGTTATGAATATTTCAAAGTAAGAACAAATGAATGTGGCCAAACTTCTAGGCAGCCAGACACTGCTCTGCAGCACCATGTGCTTAATCTAATTCTCCAGATGCTTGTGCCCACACCCAAAGACAATATTAGACACCTTGAAAGGGGAACCTTCAAGGCAATCTGGAAAGCATTCAGCTTCTTATTAACATATTTGCTGTAGGATTTCATCTTTATTTCAATGCAGAGCTCAGTGGACTTTAACCTCTGCTTCTGCTTCTGTGACTGATTATTATTGATACTGTATCAAAATTGACAGATGAATTAGCAGGACAACTGTCCTCCTGCCCGCACACTCACTCAGCTTGAGGAGGTAAAGTCAGAAAAATGGCCAATAAAAATACAGAAAAGTGAGGTGAGTTGGGACTAGCTTTTTCATCTCCAGCATCCTTTAATCAGGAGCCCCTTATTCTCCTCACTGTCAGAAGCATATCACTTACTATAGCATTGCAAAGTCTCCATAAGCAACATTGTTGCTCTTTAAGGCAAGAAATGGCAATGAAGGAATAGTAATTTCATACCATAATTTTTTTAAGATGAGAAAGTAAGGAAATAATTGTGCTATATGCTACCATATTTATCTTAGTCTATGCATAACTCTATTGTAAATAAATGTGACCTACCATACACATAAAATACTGAAGACCATCCAGTGTACTGCACGAGAATACCAGCTAAGGGCATTGCAATGACTGCTCCAGCATAGGAACCTGGAGGGGGAAAATGAAGGAGGAGAGTAAGTGAGAGCCATAGTTGGTTTTTCCTCAGATACTCTACAATTGGCTCACACAAACACATACAACAGCTGCATGCACACACACATACACACACACACACACACACACACACATACACACACCACTCCATCAAACATATGTTCACCCTACATCCTTAAATAAAACCACAGGACCATACTAAGAATCAAACCTAGGCAGCAGGACATAACAGTGATTTGACAAACTATAGCAATGGTATGGGCTGCAGAGATGGAAGAACGCTTATTGCTCTTGCAGAGGACACCTGTTCTATTCTCAGAACACACATAATCACTCACAACTATCCATAACTCCAATTCCAAGGGCTTTGATGTTCTTTTCTGGCTTTCAAGGGTGTGGTGAATGTTCCTAATTGTCAGCATGACTATTTCTGGAATGCACTACAATCCTGGAATGGAGGGCACACCTGTGATCCAGATCTTGAGGCTGGAAGACACCTGCTTTTGATCCAGATCTTGAGGGAGAGTAGCCATGAAAAGTTTAGGCCCAGGCAAGGTGGTTGACACCAGGAGACAGAAGCAAGCATATTTCTGAGTTCAAGGCCAGTCTGGGACAGAGCAAGTTCTAAGTAAAGAACAACTTACATCCAGGTGTGGTGATATACACCGTTAATCTGAGAAACACTTTCTACAGGAGGCCTCCATAAGGACAATAGAAGAAGGAAGACTTCTTTGTCTGTTTTGCACTTACTTGCCAGCACATCTGTTGGAGCCTACTTCTTCAGGATTCCAGCTTATCTAGAAGGTGAGCTGAAACACCTAGCCTCATGGGACTGAGCAACTACTAGGTTCTTGGACTTCTCATTCACAATTGCTCATTGTTGGGCAAGTTGGATTGCAAACTGTAAGTCATTCTAATAATTTCCTTTCATAGAGAAACATTCGATAAGTTCTGTGACCCTAGAGAACCCTGACTAATGGAGAGGACACTGAGCACACAAATGATACACTAACATACTTGCAGCAAACACTCAAACAGATAAGATAAAAGTAAGGAAATAGAAGCTTTGCAATTTTGTGAAGTCCTATTTGTCAATTCTTGATCTTAGAGCATAAGCCATTGATGTTCTGTTCAGGAAATTTTCCCCTGTGCCCCATGTGTTCGAGGCTCTTCTCCACTTTCTCTTCTGCTAGTTTCAGTGTATGTGGTTTTATGTGAGGGTCCTTGATCCACTTGGACTTGAGCTTTGTACAAGGAGATAAGAATGGATAGATTTGTATTCTTCTACATGCTGACCTCCAGTTGAACCAGTATCATTTGTTGAAAATGCTGTCTTATTCTTTTCTACTGGTGGCTTTAGTTCCTTTGTCAAAAATCAAGTGACCATAGGTGTGTGGGTTCATTTCTGGGTCTTCATGATATGTGCTCACTGATAATTGATATTAGCCCCAAAGCTCAGAATACTCAAGACACAATTCACAGACCATATGAAGCTCAAGAAGAAGGAAGACCAAAGTGTGGATACTTCCATCCTTCTCAGAAGGAGGAGCAAAATACCCACAGGAGAATACACAGAGATAAAGTGTAGAGCAGAGACTAAAGGAAAGGCCATCCAGAGACTGCCCCACCTGGGGATCCATCCCATATACAGTTACCAAACCCAAACACTATTTATGGAAGCCAAGAAGTGCTTGCTGACAGGAGCCTGATATAGCTGTCTTCTAAGATCATTTGTCAGAGCCTGACCAAATAGAGGTGCATGCTGGCAGCCAACCATTAGACTGAGCATGGGGTCCCCAATGGAGGAGTTAGATAAAGGGCTAAAGGAGCTGAAGGGGTTTGCAACCCCATAGGAAGAACAACAATATCAACCAACCAGACCCCTCAGTGCTCCCAGGGACTAAATCACCAACCAAAGAGTACACATAGAGCAGCCCATGGCTCCAGCCGCATATGCAGCAGAGGCTGGCCTTGTTGGACAACAATGAGAAGAGAGACCTTTGGTCCTGTGAAGCCTCAATGCCCCAGTGTAGATTAATGCTAGGACAGGGAAGTGGGAGTTGGTGGATGGTTGGGGGAATACCCTTATAGAAGCAGAGGGTATGAGATAGGGGGATTTTAGAGGGGAAACCAGGAAAGGAGCTAACATTTGAAATGTAAATGAAGAAAATATCTGATAAAAATTTTTATAAAAAATAAACAATTGCCTAAACTTTTCTATTACAAAATATAAGGAAATAAATAAATCTTTTTTAGGAAGGCATGTTTCACCTTTGCCTTTCTATTTTCATTTTAAAATGTTTGTGAAAAGAGTATCTCAGATTCAGAGACAAAAACTGCAATATTTAGAGCTTTTCGTATAAACTTAATATTTATAAATTTAACACCTATAGATAATAACATTGCTGATAATTTATTATTGGTGGACTTTTACAACAGCATTGAATGTTAAAGTGAATTTGTACTGTCTCTTGATAAGATTTAGTGGTGGGACTTTTCTTGCCTATTTGGGACTCAAAAAAATTTTTTAAAGTTGCCAGTCATGGTGCTACAGGCCTTTAATCTCAGCACTCAAGAGGCAGAGGCAGGAATATCTCTGTGAGTTTGAGGCCAGCATGATGTATATAGGGAGTTTCAGGCTAGACCATGCTACATTGCTATGTCAAAAATAATAATAAAAAAAAATAGCTGGGAAAGGAGAAATTTACATGTAAATAAAGAAAATATCTAATAAAAATTAAAAAAAATTAAAAAAAATAATAAAATAATAATAAAAAATAGATAAAAGCACCAGTAAACATATTTGAGAGTGGTTCAACTCCCAAAATAATGCAAAACATAAAGAAAAGCGGGTTTAAATGCCAATTAAAATTAAAATAGTGGTCTCAAACCAGATACTTTGTAAATGCATTTATCAAACTTTGAGTTATTACCCGTGTCTTCCCTAGCCATTTGCCCACCACAGCAGCACTGAAACATAATACTCACCACAAAAAGAGGTGGTAGCCAACCTACTCCTCTCCAAGGGAGGGGCCCACTTGCTCCATATCCCATGGCAGGCTGGGTAGGTGACACCCTGTGGTGGGAAGACAGACAAAGGCACTTAGGATGCAAAGCCACTAGCACATCCCCTCCACTGAACCTGTTTCTAACATAATGACTCTTACTGAACCCATGGAATCCCAGTTGAAAAGCTCTACACACAGTCTCTTCAGATGTTCTCACCCATCAGGGTTTTCTCTCATCCTAATTTTCTTCTTATTAACGTGAAAGATAAGACTATCTGGTAATCAGTTTACCTGTGAGTCTAAACATTTTGTGAAATCTGGACACCTTTTTGTAAGGCACTGCATTGAGTGATTACCAAATACAAGGACTTAAAATAGGAGTTCAGCCATCTAGAAGTAGACATTAAAAATAACTAGCCCTTTCTATAATTCTGGTTCTACCATATTGTTTTCCATTTTGAAATAAAGACTCCTCTTAATGTTTCTATATTCACATTATTTGTCTATTGTGTCATACTTCATGTAGAGACAGGACTGTTCATTGGTCAAACTTGGGTTTTTAAATGGCAGTCTTTCAAAATCTTCTGGCTACTACATCAAGATCTAATTATATAACCACATGGCTAAGAGTATGCTAAACATTCCAGTGTGTTAAAGAAAAACAGAAACTTAAGATAAGCCTCTCAAGAGGGATGGAGAGATGGCTTAGCAGTTAAGTTGAAGCCAAGTTTGGTTCTCTTCGCCTATCTACAATTTGTCTATTACTCCAGCTCCAGGGGATTCAATGCCTCTGGCCTCCTTTGGTACCTGCACTCACATGAACATACACACATGCAGAAATAAACACCTATATATAACTGAAAAATAATTTAAAGATTAATCTTTTAAAAAATACGTTCAAGTCCAAGGGATATAGCTCAGTGGTTTGGAAACACTTGCTTGTCTAGCATGCATGAATGGAGCCCTGAGTTTGATGACCAAATACATTGATCACCTTACATTTCCTATGCTTCATTTTTTATTTGAGCATTATATAATACAGTTAATATCTACTTATCCATAAAGACAAAAGTAAACATGCAGCTTTCGGTTGCACCCAAACCTGAACTGATGCCACCCTGTAGTTCCTACCTCCACAAGTCCTTGCAATATCCTAACAAAGATGACACATCCATAATGCACTCTAGCTGCAGATGGGATCAGCATATTGAGGGTAGATGTGAGCAGTATCGCAGCCCCAAAGACCCTGGAAGACAGAGATGGGAAAATGTGAGTCAATGTGACTCAGACCACTCAAAGCTCCTCAGGTCAATTTAAGTGGTCAAGAAAAAACAGTTTTAAAGTAGATATTTTCCTCCTAAAAAAATAAAATAATTTGTATATGGATCATCTAACTGTAATAAATGCATCCTTGAATTACCTAAAAATTATACATTATTTGCTGTGCAATAAACAAAAGAATGCGCCAAAATGCTCCAGATATCACAGAGGTAGATCTCACAGAATATGTTTTTGTTACTGAGTGTACCAATGTTAATTCCCAGTTTTGTTCTTCATTGTGGGATACAGAGGTGGACAGATTTTGTCTGAAGTACACACACAAGATCATGTATCCACAAAAACTTAAGAAAAAAGAAAGAATTGGAAGAAAGATGTTAAAGATTTCTTTTTGCAAGTACAATTCTTATTTAATTTAACCATTTTTGAAAGCTTCCATGATTTTTATACTAATGAATAAAACACATCCTCAATGGAAATGGCAGAACCAATCCCTTGTAGAGAGGTCTATTTTAGGAACAGATCATTCCCAAGGATCCAACTCAAAGTGTTATTAAGTCATACTTTGTTCAGTTCAGTTGGGATTGGGAGCATCGTAGATGTTCCAATTTTTCCAGAGATGTATTAAATATCACAGTTAACAACTTGAATTTCTGAAGGGCACAGAATGATTATTAGCCTGCTACTGAAATTTAATAAATTAATTCATGAAGGGCTGAATAGGAGCAACTTCCTTCGTGTCAGTCAAAGATTGGGACAAATAATTTTCTTGAAAGGTCAGTAGCCACATCTGTTTCTCTTTCTTCCCCACTGGAGATAGTTTGGCCCACCACATATAAACACTGTGTGCCCTCTTTGCCCTGACATGACTGCTAAGTAGGCATGTTCCATTTGGAATCAGAGATGACATGATGTGCTAAGATTAAAGGAGGATAAACTATGTTATCTGGTTTGTCCAACACATGTGTCTTCTTGTAGTAATTGTGGAAATAATTTGGATTAAATTTGCTTTCTAGGAATGTATTTTCCTGCCACCAGCTTCTTTCTGTTAGAAAGAGTTTTTTAGGATGGTGCTGTCATTAAATTAGATGAAAAGGGGTGAAGTTTTACGTGTTTCATTCCTTTGAGTTTGGGTTGCTGAACCACTGGCATTTTGTAGCGATAATTCTCAGTCATAGAGTGCTGGCTTGTGCATGAAATGATGTTTAGTTCCATCCTTGAACTTTACTCAACAGATATCAATAGTATTCTCTCTCTCAACCCCAACAGAAAATGCCTGCAGCAATTACCAAATATCACTTAGGGGACAAAATCAGCCCCACAGTGAAATCAGAGATGAACTATTTGTTGATCACCGACCACAACCACAACCATAGCTAACTATGAAGAAGGTTTATTTGAGGGAAATCATGCTCAGATCTCATAGGCTGTTACTTCACAACCACTAAAGGACCCATCAGCACAAGTATTAATTGCCACATACCATACATAAAAATGTGACCCTTGTCTGTGTACTTTACTGGAGAGTCCACTTTATGACAATTTATGAATGCTTCTAAGCTATTAATTCTCCCAACGATCATTCCAAGCATTACCATTGCTTCTGAAAACACATCGACTTTATTCTAACTGATAGGAATGAAGTCTGTAGAACTTTGCATAAAGCTTGAAAGTAAATGAAATAAGGATCTTATTTCATTTTATACAATTTTTATACAAATGAGTACCAGAGAAATTAAATTTTGAAGCAGCAGGATTCTTACCCTATGAAAATGCCTTTATGCTTTTTCTTGCTATACCACCAGGACTGTTAAGCTTTTCTGTTCACAGTTCACCTATGAACACTGACTCCAAATGTTTGTGAAGCTGGAATACTGTGCTCAGATGGGGAAGGAAGATTTTCTGAGCACTTACTATACCTCCAACCACTTGAATTCAGCTAATCATCCAAGAAACTATCTCCCTGTGTTAGACTTTCTTTTCATCTTCTTGTTTTACAAATAAGGAAACTACCTCAGAAAGACTGGTTAAGAAAACAGCAAGTAACAGAGCTGAGATTTAAAATTAGACTCTTGCTCTTCTCCTATTAGGATACTACCAGTATCCAAAAAAGCATGAAGATGGCCCATAGTACACCAGGAAGGGGAGAGAGAAAAAAATGAGAAGTCCAGAAACAGCATTTTTTTTCAAAGCATAACAGAAATACAAGTGGACAGAGCAGCCTACTGAGGTTGACCAGGAAGCCAAGTATTCACAGAAAAGCCTTTGATCCAGGTCTTGGAGATGAATACATCAAAGATAAAAGAAATTTTACAACAGAGGAATGAACCACAAGAGTTCAAAACTGGAAGTGGTTGCAATATGGGCAACTGTACCTAATGTATTATATATGTATTGTGTGGTGCCTGGCTTAGTAGATGACATCTGTGAACTGCATGATTTGGCACATCATCCTACAAACACATAGCATGTCTGCACCGATGAAGAATGGCTAAATATCTAGTCAACGTAATCTAACAGGATGTAATCTACCTTTAACTGAAACATCACTATTGTATACATAGCTAGACCAGAAAACAGGGCATTGTTGAAGATGAATGGTCATGTAATGTAGGGTATTAGAGAACCAAGAAAAATGGAACAGATGATGAATGAAGATGCTTGAAGAACATGGATAAGGCAGAGGCTTGGGAAGTGCTCAAGGTTCTCACATCACAAAATGATATAGCTCAGGATGCTTATACAGAAGCTTAATCATCTTGTTTGATGATTAAGGTGAAATGAGTATACAGTTTGCTAAACTTAAAGGGTAGGAGATCTATGGCCCAGTAGGTCAAAAATGATCAGATTTGCACTTCACAGAAGGAAATGACCAAACCCAATGATAGTAGGGGGAAGGAATTAATACTGGCATAATATGGTACATAATGTTTGTAATGTTCTGTCTCTATCACTTAATAATTCTATGACAGCTAAGCTGATTACCTTCTGGCTTCTGAGTCCTTGCCTATCACAAGAATTGAACCTTATACCACTCCTGACCTGAAGGAAATGATGGCAGCACACAAAAGTGACACCTGCAAACACTTATTTATCATAACTATTAAAAGTAGCCAAGATTCAGACTTAGTCTACCTGCTCATCAACCAAAAGAATGTGAAAAAAATATGATCTTTATGTAGTGGAATGTTACTCAGCCATAAAGAAAACCAAAATCATGTCACTTGCAGGAAAATTAAGAGAAGAAAGGCAGGCATGGGAGAAGCAAGCAACTGATCCAGGGTTTTGACTATATGAAAACAAAAATTTTAAAGATGTGTTATAGTAGGTGACTACAAGAAAGTTATGTTTTCCAGAAACAGCAGGGTAATTGCACATATAGAACTAATTGCAAGTGTGACAACATGCAAAAGATCTGTGCAAACTCAAGATAGACAAAATTTCAGCATGGGGGTGGGGTTGGTCATGAACCCCCTGTCTTAACTGAAGAGATACTGGCATTTGGTAGCTGCTGGAGAGGGAGAGTCAGTTTTCTCTGAAAATGTGGCCCCTATTAGGTTGGCCACACTCCAGCAGGGGGCCACATATACTTGGGTATATGATCAGCAGCACAAGTTGCACTTAATGAGTTGGAGTGAAAAAAAAGAAAAGCCCAGAAATCTGGATGGGTAATGGATCTGGAAAGGAGTTGGCAGGAAAGGATAAATAAGATCTAAGTATGCTGTACAAAGGACTCTGAAGAAATAAAAATAAATGTACAGAAGAGTGAGGAGGAGGAGCCACAGATAACAGAAGGCAGAGAGTAGAAGGCATGCTGAACAGTATCAAAGCACAATGGATGCTTGTATAGAGATTCATAGCTATGACAATGTACTTGTGAAATTAACATGTATTCAGCAACCATATTAAAAAAATTATAAAGGAAATATACAGTGAGTAAAATAAAAGCAACAGCACCAGGTCATAGTTAAGAACAATGATAGCTTCAACCCAAACCTACATGATCTGGGTTCTAAAGTCCCCTTTATCATTGCCAACAAGAGATCTAAACTAGCTTGTGAAAAGTCCTGTGCCTGATACACTGTCTTTAAACCAGGAATGCTAGTAGGTTCAGTGGTATAGATCTGCGGGTTGTTATATAAAAGCACACAGAACAGAAGTGTTCTGAGCACATCCTAAGCACTTAAGGACTGTGAGCTTATACAAGGAAAGTGCGGAATCAGTGTGCTAATGTGGCTTCTAGGGCTGTTCAGAATGAAAGTCAGGTGTCTGCTATACAAAAATGTATACATCAATATGAGCCAGTCAGTTATCGAAGAGCATGTGTAAATCAGCTGTAGATTATCATGTAACCATTGCAATGGCATTAAACTTGAAGAAATCCTACTAAAATCAGGGACTAGACAAGGGTACCCACTCTCTCCCTACCTATTCAATATTGTACTTGAAGTCCTAGCCAGAGCAATTAGACAACAAAAGGAGATCAAAGGGATGCAAATTGGAAAGGAAGAAGTCAAATTATCACTATTTGCTGATGATATGATAGTATACTTAAGTGACCCCAAAAATTCCACCAGAGAGCTCCTAAATCTGATAAACAACTTTGGCAAAGTATCTGGATATAAAATTAACTCAAGGAAATCAGTGGCCTTCCTCTATACAAAGGATAAAAGGCTGAGAAAGAAATTAGGGAAACAACACCCTTCACAATAGTCACAGATAATATAAAATACCTTAGTGTGACTCTAACTAAGCAAGTAAAGATATGTTTGACAAGAACTTCAAGTCTCTGAAGAAGGAAATTGAAGAAGGTCTCAGAAGATGGAAAGGTCTCCCATGCTCATGGATTGGCAGGATTAATATAGTGAAAATGGCTATCTTGCCAAAAGTAATCTACAGATTCAATACAATCCCCATCAAAATTCCAACTCAATTCTTCACAGACTTAGAAAGAGCAATTTGCAAATTTATCTGGAACAACAAAAAACCTAGGATAGTGAAAACTATTCTTAACAATAAAAAATCCTCTGGTGGAATCACCATCCCAGACCTTAAGCTGTACTACAGAGCAATTACAATTAAAAAAAAAAAAACTGCATGGTACTGGTACAATGATAGGCAAGTAGATTAATGGAATAGAATTGAAGACCCAGAAATGAACCCACACACCTATGGTCACTTGATCTTTGACAAAGGAGCTAAAACCATCCAGTGGAAAAAAAGACAGCATTTTCAACAAATGGTGCTGGCTCAACTGGAGGTTAGCATTCAGAAGAATGCAAATCGATTCATTCTTATCTTCTTGTACAAAGCTCAAGTCCAAGTGGATCAAGGACCTCCACATAAAACCAGATACACTGAAGCTAATAGAAAGTGGGGAAGAGCATCAAGCACATGGGCACAGGGGGAAATTTCCTGAACAGTACACCAATAGCTTATGCTCTAAGATCAAGAATTGACAAATGGGACCTCATAAAATTACAAAGCTTCTGTAAGGCAGAAGACACTGTTGGGGCTGGAAAGATGGCTCAGCGGGTAAGAGCACTGACTGCGCTTCTGAAGGTCCTGAGTTCAAATCCCAGCAACCACATGGTGGCTTACAACCATCCGTAATGAGATCTGATGCCCTTTTCTGGTGCGTCTGAAGACAACTACAGTGTATTTACATATAATAATAAATAAGTCTTAAAAAAAAACCAGTTCTTCCTGTTGTGGACCTCAACCATGAAAAAAAAAGACACTGTCAATAGGACAAAATGGCAACCAACAGATTGGGAAAAGATCTTTACCAATCCTATATCTGATAGAGGGCTAATACCCAATATATACAAAGAACTCAAAGAACTCCAGAGAACCAAATAACCCTATTAAAAATAGGGTACAGAGCTAAACAAAGAATTCTCAACTGATGAATACCGAATGGCTGTGAAGCACCTAAAGAAATGTTCAACATCCTTAGTCATCAGGGAAATGCAAATCAAAACAACCCTGAGATTCCACCTCACACCAGTCAGAATGGCTAGGATCAAAACTTAGGTGACAGCTGATGCTGGTGAGGTTATGGAGAAAGAGGAACACTCCTTCATTTCTGGTGGGATTGCAAGCGGGTACAACCACTTTGGAAATCAGTTTGGCAGTTCATCTGGAAATTGGACATAGTACTACCAGAAGACCCAACTATACCACTCCTGGGCATATACCCAGAAGATCCTCTAACATATAATAAGGACACATGCTCCACTATGTTCATTGCAGCCTCATTTATAATAGCCTCAAATGGAAACAACCCAGATATCCCTCAACAGAGGAATGGATACATAAAATGTGGTAGATCTACACAATGGAGTACTACTCAGCTATTAAAAACAATGAATTTATGAAATTCTTAGGGAAATGGATGGATCTGGAGAATATCATCCTGAGTGAGGTAACCCACTCACAAAAGAACACACATGGTATGCACTCTCTGATAAGTGGATATTAGCCCAGAAGATCGGAATACACAATGTACAATCCACAAACCACAAGAAACTCAAGAAGAAGGAAGATCAAAGTGTGGATACTTTGCTCCTTCTTAAAAGGGGGAACATAATACCCATGGAAGGAGTTGTAGAGACTAACTATGGAGCACAGATTGAAGGAAGGACAATCCAGAGACTGCCCTACCTGGGATTCCTTCCCATATTCACTCATCAAATCCAGACACTATTGTGGATGTTGGCAAGTACTGGCTCACAGGAGCCTGATATAGCTGTCTCCTGAGAGATTCTGACAGTACCCTACTAATACAGAAGTAGAGGCTCACAGACATCCATTGGACTGAGTACAGGGTCCCCAATGAAGGAGCTAGAGAAAGGACCCAAAGAGCTGAAGGGTTTGCAGCCCCCTTAGGACGAACAACAATATGAACTAACTAGTACCCTCAGAGCATCCAGAGACTAAACCACCAACCAAAGAGTACACATAATGGGACTAATGGCTCCAGCTGCATATGTAGCAGAGGATGGCCTAGTTAGTCATCAATGGGAGCAGAGTCCCTTGACCCTGTGAAAGTTCTATGCCCCAGTGTAGAGGAATGCCAGGGCCAGTAATCAGGAGAGGGTGGGTTGGTGAGCAGGGGGAGGGGGAGGGAACAGGGTTATTTTTTGTGTGTGTTTGTTTTTGTTTATTGTTATTTTATGTTTTTCTTTTCTTCAGAGGGGAAACTGGGAAAGGAGATATCATGTGACATGTAAATAAAGAAAATATCTAAAAAACAATAAAGAAAAAAATGCTACTACTAGGGCTATAGAGATGGTTCAGAGGGTAAAGGCACTTGCTATGTGTGTGAGGACCTGACTTTAACTCCTGAGAGGACCATGGTGGAAAGAGAGTACCGAAGTTCATAAGTTGTGATCTGATTTTTCACATGTGACCCATGGTACACTCCTCTGCAAATAATCAATCAGGCTTTTTGTTTTATTTTTTATTTATTTTATTTTTTTTAAGAAAGCTGCTGCTTCTATCATTCTTGCCCAAATGGTGTAGCCAATATATAGGAAGCCTCAACAGCTCCCAAGCTAATAAAGACAGAAAACTGAGAATAATGACTAATACTCACTGGGTCTGGCTGTACAATTCAGATAGTCCAGCACTAAACTCAATTGTATCATAAGAGCAGCAATAGTGCACTAATACGCACAATTGACAGAAGCCCAGAGAAATTAGCAAAACCTTTGAAAAACAATAGCCATATTGAGTGATAGATGATAGCAGGTGGTGGAGAGTAGGATAAGAGAGTATCTTATGCCCTCCCACATACAACAACTCTCCACTCCACATCCCCCAGCCCCTGACACACACACACACACACACACACACACACACACACACACACACGGAGAACCTTCCCTGCAATAGTTCTAAAAACATCTTGAAGTCATTATCGGGGGAGCCAATAATTTTGTCAAGCAGATATAGGTGTCAATAAAGAAATGGCCGCTGTAGAGCTGAGTGGGAAAGAAAGTTGCAAACCACAAAACAGGTTAGCACTGTGGAGTCTACACTACACCAAGGATGAGTGAAAAGCTGACTATAATAGATTCTGAGGCTCAGAGTTCCAGACTCTGTGGAAATGTGTGAACTGAGAACTGTATTTCTCACAACTCCAGTGATCCTGCTTGCTCTGTCCTGAGATGCACTGGTTTAGCAATATCAGGGATTTCCCAAGTCATCACATAAAGGAGGCCATATAGTGGAAGATCTACAGTACAGGGCTTTCTTTCTTCACAGAGGGCAGAAGCAAGAGAAAACAGATGCACACGCTGCAATGAAAGATGTCATGTTTGTGTGTGTTTGTATCCCTGTGAGCCCCTGTGCATGCAGATGTATGTTGTTAAGGACAAATTTGGATGTCCTTGATGCAGGAGACATCATGCTTCATGAGACAGAAACAGCCTGTAACTCACCATGTAGGCTAGGCTACACCTAGCATTTTCATATGGACTCTGAGAATCAAACACAGATCTTTCCTGCTTCATGCAGCAAGCATTTTCCAGATGCAAAGTTAACATAAGGATCAAGAACCAAAATTTTCAGGCTGCTTTTGCTGATGCTGCTGTTCAGAATGGCTAAATAGCAAACCTGTTTTGCTCAAGGGCGTTTATATGACATGACATTGTGCCAATTAAGAAAGGATATGGAGATACAACTCAATGGTACAGAGCACTTGCTACTTTTCCAGAGGACCTGAGTTCAGTACCCAGCAGCTATCTTGGTGCTCACAAGCACCATAACTCCAGTTTTTGAGAATCCGATAGCATTTCTAACCTATGTAGGCACGAGTGTTCACATGACCACATAAACAAACAAAAACATATCTCTTTTAAAAGAACATAAATTTGATAGTGACAGTGAAATAATTCATATACAAACTTCGTTCCTCAAGAGCATGCCCTTGGGCGAGTGATCATCACTTACATTTCTTGGTCTCACCTTTTCCACCTGTAAATGTCAATATTAAAACTCCATGAAAGTACCGTGAAGATGAAATGAACAGGTTATGGACTGTGCTTGCATCACAGTGAATAGTTATGAATATAATCACTAACATAAAAGTGCCTTAACCTCAGATAGAATGTTCAAAGAATTATCACTCCTCCACCTGTTCTTTCCATAACAATGTTACCCCACTAGATAATGTTATTTTTATGACTGCAAATACACAGTGGTTTCATGTCATACTGAGGTTCTAGAAGCTTAAAGTGCATGAAACAAATGTATTGGGAATACTATCTCCCATTAAGTAACACTGGATTGATTAAGATCCATTAGACTCTTAATCTGTGCCTCATGGTGTCCCTCAAAGATACGGGATGAGAAATAAGTAATGATATTAGAAAATGGAGAGCTCCCTGTAACCCTCACCTATCTTATTCCTTTATTTATTCCTCTCTCACTTTTTCTCTCTCTCACCTTCTCTCTCTCTGTCTCTCTGTCTCTCTGTCTCTCTGTCTCTCTCTCTCTTTCTTTCTCTCTCTCTCTCTCACCCCACCACACACTTGGATTTCCATTTGGTCTCCTTAGAAAGATGCCCCTAAAGTGCTTAAATTGTTTGTTTGTTTGTTTGTTTTCTTTTGAGACACAGTTTCTCAGAATAGCCCTGGCCATCTTGGAACTCTCTTCTTAGACAAGGCTGTTTTCCAACTCAGAGATCTTCCTGAGTGCTGGGATTAAAGGCTTGAGCCACTGACTAGCTTTGTTCCTTTCTTTCATGAGCAAGGGAAGTGTGAAGATTCTCAGCATAGCAGGCCATGTGGGGAAGGAAAGTAAGAACACAGACAGTAGTGTTAGGTGTACACTTGTTTGCCTCTAATCTTATATGCTCCTCTGGGGGAGAAGCATAACAACTATAAAGGTGTTTTGTAAACAACATTCTTTTCCCTTCTTACCCTCCTACAACCTTTCTGCATAGAAGGTAAATCCCACTGGTAAATAGCCAGTCACATAACTGGAAAGTTACTTGGGCAAGCACATTTCCTTCTGCTTTGCAAGGTTACTGTGCTTCTACTCAGAGGGACTGACTTCCCGTCAGCTTGGTTTTGGCTAAAAGTTAGATTGTTTTTAAAGATAGATTTATGTACATGACATCTGTGCAGGAGCCCTTAGAGGTAGAAAAAGCCTTGGAATTACAGGCCATCTTGATGTGCACAGACTAGGTGCTGGGAACCAGGCACTCTGCATGCAGGCACAGTAAGTGCTTCCAACTTCTGAGACTCCCCTCGCTCTCTTCTTCCCGTTAGGTTCCTAAAATGTAGGTTCTTATTTATATTTTCTAATACACTGTGAAGATTGAGAAGTCCCTTTCTTTCTTCATTGTTTACATTGTTTACCACTGAGCATCCTCAGGCTTAGGCATGGACTTGTGGTGTTTATATACCAACTTACACAATCCTGGTGTTTTATCATTTCTTTAAGGTGTACTTTAAATGTTTTTCCATAGATCCATGTATATAATAACATGAAAACAAGGTAGTTTATCTGAAAATATTTTAATGAATTTGTGATACAGAAGAGTTCTAAGGTAATTTCATTAGCTAATTACACATTTACAAAATTAATCTTTGGATTTGGATTTATATAAAATATTTTAATTCTCCTTTTCGTTTTGCTAGGTAGTCCCGTTTTAGTAAAGAAATTAATTTAAGGTCAGGCTTTTTTCTTCTGTAAAGGTGAAGAATAAGCATAAGTATTTTTTAAAGTGAGAAAATTTATCCAAAATGAATGTCAATTTAGTTAATTTTTTGAATTGTAAAACTCATTCTCCATAGCATTGTAAAAATCTATTTATGTTACTATCATATATTTATGTATATGCTGGAATATCTAAACTATAAATAAAAGCTTCCAAATGAAGTACACATTTCAACAATGAACTAAAGAATGTACTATTTTCTTTGCTCTGCAAAAGCATTAGAAACATATAGCCCTTAATTTTTCAAGAACAAGATGAGAAACTTGACATAAATGATGTGCATTTGTTTATTGAAGTTGTTTTTCAAAAAAAATAAATGATATGAAAATGAGTTAAATTTGATTTCCTCATTGTTTCCTTAGCTCAAATAACAGAGACCAAATGAACCCTTTGGATTTTTTTAAATGAAGGAATAATTTCTATTGTTTTTCACTTTCAAGGTAAGCATGTGAACATAAATGCACAAGTGCCCCCCCACACAGACACAAACACACATACAACACACACACACGTACACATACACACACACCACACACACACACTGATGTTCTTGCTCTTTTCTAAAAAACATTAATTTTTGAGAATTTCATACCAAGCATTCTGATCATATTCCTCCTCATCCCCCAACTCCTCCAAGCCCTTCCCCCATGTTCCACTTTCTCTTATTCATGAAATGATCATACATTCCATAGTCATGTGCAGGACTGGCTTGTGAATAATGTTCTCAGGAGGATGGAAACATTGGGATATGCAGACAATACACCATAGATGTACCCATGCATAATTAACATGCCTTGCGATTGCCAGCAGGGAGATGTAAAATTTTCAGTTATGCACATTTCTGTAATCTCCGGACCCCAACACCCTGGAGAATTACCTGCACCCCAGAAATATTTGCCCTGCAGACAGAAGCTGGTGGCTTGTCACCCATGCAGAGGACATCCGTCTTCCCTAAGTCAATCAACTTGCTGCCATTTGGGCAAGGCTTGTCACTTAAAGAGGAGACTCTTGTTCTCACTGCAGGTGTGGGACTAATCCCCTCCTGCAGAGTTTGCAAGAATAGACTGATTCAGGCAGTTTTAATCTATTTAATCTAATCAAATCAAGGCCCAGGCACATCCCTTTGTCACATCTGATGCCTGTCCCATATTAAAAAAAAAAAAAAAAAAAAAAAAAAAAAAAAAAAAAAAAAAGAATTGCACAGGCTGGAGGCAGTCCTCTGAGTCCCTTGGTACATCATTAAGTTGTAAAAATGACTTCATCACTCACGACAGAGAAATTAGACTGGCCCAATGGTGGCATAAGGCAGCAGGAGAATTATCCTACCAGCTGCCTACCTGACATTTTGAAAAACCTTTCCTGCTACCCCCACCCAGAACTGCAGTGCACTGGCAGAATGATGATGTAGAAACCAGAGCTGGGAGGGGGTGAGGGGTTTATAGAATCAGGAAAGAAAAAAAAGCCTCTGTCAGCAAAGCTCGAGCTGGTCCTTAGAGACTCCTCCCCCTCCAGCCTATCTTTTCATCAGTCATCCTGCGGTAAAGGGTATTTTCTTTTGTTAGAAAAAATAATAAAAGGGTTCCATTACCCCAGATACCTAACCTATTGGGCCCACAATGGCAAAGCAGCTAGATGTTTGATAGGCTACTAAGTGAATGGAATAGAAAAGGCAACCTCTGGTTCTCAAAGACTGGATACCTAGAAATCACTTCCACAACCGAGGATGGTGGTCCCTTCCCTGCAGCAAGCTTTATGCTTGGAATATGAAACATTTTCTCATGCAGAAGAGATTGAAAATATTTCTCACTGAGGGCTAAGAAACTGCATCTGGAGGTGATGAAACGGTAAGTAGACATGGAGAAAGGGAGAAACAGATAGGTCATAGACATATGGTACATTGATATTAATAGATCGATCATAGGTAATAGATAGATGGGTGAAAGACAGAAATGGCAGAGAGAAAGAACAAAGATAGATCCCAGTAGATGCATATATAGATAGATATATAGGTTACAGTGAGTGTTTATGTTTGGTGTCAGAAACCTGGAGCTCATTTCCAGATACCATTTTGATATATTAATTGAATATATTAACACACCTTTGTGATTGATTTCTTAGAAGCAAAAAGAACTAACAAATTGTTCAGTTTAGATCTGAGACAACATGTAGTTGTTAATGCTAAAAATGTCATTCTTCTCTTTCTAAAAATCAAACTAACCAAATATTTTTTTTTTATGATCAGGGAAGCCAAACAATTTACCTAAAGTATTTTACTTTTATAAAGAAAAATCCACATTAGAAAAGAGTTTTAAAGCATGGATTTGGGTGTTTCAGTTTTAGGTAGATATTACTGTATATTTTACATGAGGAAAACAAATTGAGTTATATTAGAATCCCAAGAAAGGATTCTTTCTGTTTTGCATATAAAAGGTCTAAATTTCTTGCAGTCATTCTGCAATCTTCCAGGAACCCAGACAGACAAGGGCATGAATGGGGAGGAAAAGAACTAAATGCCACTTTTCTGCAGGACAACTTCAACCATCTTCTGAGTCATTGTCAAGCATGAAGTCCATCTCTTGAAAGAAAAGAACAGAATCACACTGCTGCAAATGAGTTTAGAATCTAAGACTCAAACACTACACACACACACACACACACACAGAGAGAGAGAGAGAGAGAGAGAGAGAGAGAGAGAGAGAGAGAGAGTCAGGAAGAGATGCAGAAAGGACACAGAGACAGAAAGACAGAGAGTCAGAGACTAGAAACCCATAGAGAGACATAGACAGACACATATAAACACAGATATACACACAGACACAGAAACACACACACACATACAGTGTGTTTCTTCTTCTCAAAGAGCAAAAAGACAAATCTAATGGTCCCTTGGGCTTGTGATGCCTAATTCATGGATTTATCCCCTGGATTTGAGGCATGACAGGCAGATTAGAGACCTTCATTCAAGGAGCAGATGGCTCAGCCTGCTGCTGTAAGTGAACTTCACAGTGGAGCACACGGTGGTATGTAGAATATTACACTCTTTTAGAATTAGCTCTTAGTCCTCCACTATAGGAGCCTGAGCTCTAGATGAGGTTCCTTTGCAACCTAGGGAATGCCACCACCTCTCTGAGTTTGTGTATCAGGTAGTATCTGTCTGTGAGGTGGGAGAGTTAGGGCAGAGGACACCAGTCCAGCTTTAACAGGGCTCCTTTTGAAGAAGACTATGCTGCAAATAAGTATGGCGCACAATCTCTTAACCAAATGAACATTTTAAAAATTAAAAACTCTTTTCCTCAAGCAAAAGTCAGTTATTAAGACAAGAATTAAGCCTGAAAAAAAAAGAAAGATAAAAACAAAATGATGTACTGTGATGCTCGTTATTAGCTAGAGGATAAAAACAGGGAGAAATGACTACAGTTTTCAGCACAGAAGTCCAACCTTGAGTTTTAATTTCTCCAGTACGTTTACCAGGCTAGAGCTCAAAGCTAACACACACCAGATCCCCACCACTCTCTGCATGCTTGACCAAAACTTCCATTTTAAAAATAACAATTTTAAAGTTTTCAAATGAGGTTTGTATAATTTTAGTGAACAACAACTTAATTCTAAATAATCAGTTTGGAAAAATCAGTTCTTAAAGCAGAAATACAACACAACACATGAACATGGATGTTACTATCACAGTGGAAATAATTCATTTACCTTGCTAAAAGTGAATTTTAAGATGGGTAAGATCATGATCATAAATTATTTCTTTCATTTTTAAAATTTAGGGTCATATCAATAACAAAGGATATAAGCCAACAATTACATAGTTCCAGACACTTCCTTATATCCATATTCAGCCTCTGTGTAGCTATCAGGACAGCGAAATGAAGTAGGCACTTTGCTTTAGACAAGAAGGCCAGGCAAGTAAGATTTTTGTGCCCCTAAGTTATTAAGTAACATATTTGGGATTTTGAACTCCTAAGGTTTTGCTTTGGAGACTAAAACTTCTTGTTTTATTTCTTTAGCCAAATATGTATCATGGCCAGGTAATATTCAAGATGGTAGCAATGTCACCATGAAAATCCAAACAAACAAACAAACAAACAAAAGAAGCACAGATGAGACTATTGCAGCTCACACCTCTTAGAAAATGAAGGCATTAGACCAAGAGAAAGCTAAGATAGTTTTTGTGATCATGCTGGTTGGTATAATGCATTGAGAAATCAGAAGGACAGGAGCAGCTAGAGGAACTTGCAACAGATGTTTAAGTTATATTGGCACATACAGTTACATTGTTATACATTGAAAATAAATCCACTACATTTCCTTGGCCTTCTTTATGTGTGTCTTGCAAAAATCCCAATTCAATTATGTCCCAGTAATTAAACTTTTGCCATGTTCCCTTACAGTAGCCCAAATGCAGGGCAAGCACACTGCTGGGCAACTCTACATGTGTAGGTATCTAAATTGCTCTGAGTCTCATGTGTCCTGGACTACTTAAAAGAAAATTAACCTGCTCCAACGTTTTTATCACTGTTTTAAATATGACCCCACCTTAGAACATACATATTTGAAAAGGAATGGTCCTCTGAAATCCCATCTTATGTTCCTCCACAGAGGTGACTAAAGTCTTCCTCCCATAATACTTAATGACTCCTTAAGGAAAAACAAAGGAATGGGGAGAAGAAGCATTCTGGTGACTTGAATGTTTTCCCTCCTGACTCTCTCAGCAACTCCTCTTAAGAAACAGGAAAGATTAACGCTTATAATTTGATTAATAAAATGATCCAGAGTCTGAATCCTGACCAAGAGTGAAGCTGTCTTGACTTACTAAGAAAGTGAAGAAAGTCCAATGTGCTTTTTTATTTCCCATTGAGAAATCAGCAGAGAGCATAGCTGATTCTTCTCCCCCTAGGAACTGTCTCCACACCTCCTTCCTCCCCAAGAGCCATGGCAAACATTGCCGGTCCAGAGAAGCCTCCTCACAGCAAGACGGAAGAGAAGTCCCTGGATTCCACCCCAGGGAAATCTCAGCCTACAAGGAGGAGCCGCTGTGAATGAACAGACAGGCAAGTCTCTAGGGCAGAGACCTGCCTTGCGTGGTCTACTATTTCTAGAAAAAAGAATATAACAGGATATATTCATTGTTTCATCAATCAATTCTACAGGAGTCTTAGGTGTTCCTGTGTAGGAAGCTTTCAGGGACAAAATCCTAAGTGCATTTTCTAGCACCAGCTGAACATTGAAACATGCTAAAAAACAAGCACTTCTGGGTGACTGAATTATTTATAATTTTGGTCATCTTTCCTTAGCATAGTCCCGTTCCCGTTCCCCCCACCCCTACTGAGCAAGAAAGATTTTTTTATAAGCAGAAAAGAAAATGTCCACATACTTTGAAGTATTTTCACAGGAAGCTAATATGTGCTTAGAAAGGCTTTTATATTATAAAACTGATATATGTGTCTCTCTAAATCTGAATTTTCACATTACTTTAATACATTTATCAACTTTCTCAGTCTGGTAGAAGTTAAAATATCATGGTTAGAGATATTGAGTCTCTTTTGAAAATATTTTTAAAGGTAAAAAGGATTGGGTGCAAATTAGAATACTAAAGCTTTGAAGATTTTTTTCCTTTGAAGAAAGCAAGCCAGCTACCTAGTCAGCCATTCATCCTTGTTCAACGGGACACCAAAAATTGCAATAAGCTTAAAAAACAAATCAAGAAAACCTGTCTTTCTGACTCCCCACTGTCACAAAGAGGTAAGACTGCAGTCCTTGGTGTTCTGTTCCTGGCAGGAGCCCTGTTAGCAGTTTAACTCTTGGCAAGTGGAGTGCTCAGCCATCACAACCCTTAAAGGCCAGACTAGCATAATTATGACATCGACTTGAGATTTTCGCTATCACTTGGAATTATTTGTTGGTGAATCCTCTGTTAATTTTCCCCTCCTCTAAAAATACTTTATATATGTCTACTTAAAGTATCTTTTGGAAAAATGTATCTTTTTTTAAGCAATAATTTTCGGGGGGAAGAAACCATTTGTTAGAGATTCGAAAACTAAGAATGTTGCTATGTGTTCTTAATCACTAAGTGTCAACGAAGTTAATGTTTTCTTTTAAAAAAAATGCCTCCTTATATTAAATTTGTCCTTATCACTTCCATAAAACTGGCTTTTATTGTATGGAAGAAAGGCATCTGCTGGGTCCGAGTGCTGGGAGCCCTCACCCCTTGGCGTAGATAATACGCAAAAGATATCCTAAGCTATCTATTGTGCTTCCCTACACATTTTGATCAGCTGCCCTGAAATCTCCAATCATCGATGTAAACGCCTAAGATAAAATTCCAAGAATTCTTTTAGAGGCCTGGAGACCTGTCAGCCTCGCCCCCGCAGGACCCAAAGATAAGCCAGGGTATACGGCCAGAAGGTGCAGGTGAGCGCTAAGAAGAAAGCTTGAAAACCGGCCTAGGAGCTGACCTGAGGGAGCGGTCGCCCTCTAGTCTCAAAAACGTTTGCTGGCATAACGGAGGAGGGGAGGAGTTACACGTCAAAAGTCTGAAGAAAGGCCCCAAGTCTTTATTTGTGATTTGTAAGCCGTGGTGGGGTCGGGAGGGACGAATGCTCAGCCTCGGTTCAGATTCCAAGAACTAGGGTTAGCTTTTTTTATTTTATTTTTCATTAAAATTCACTCAATGAAGCGAACAGAAATGTCTCTTGTCCTTCGATAGTCATGCCCTTTTCCTTAGTATCGCCACCCACAAGTCTTTATGCTTCGGGGTGTCTCTGTATGTCAACCTTGGGGGAGGGGTGTCGCCAGAAAGCTGCCTCTAGGACGTCGGCTCCAGCCACTGCGGCAGGACTGGAGGTCGGAGGCCGAGCGACGCAGCTGAGCGGCTCAGCTCATCCCCGCCCGCTAAGCACAGAGCTCATTAACAGGTGGAATCGCACCCCGAGAGCCCTGGATCCCGCTGCGTCCATAGAAACAAATCCTTCAGGCTCACAATACCATCTGGGCTAGCTCAGGGGCTAGCCTTTGACGTGTCCTATCGTGGGTCTGCAGCACCAGACCCCTATTTGGCCACTCCCTTTCTTTCTGACTTGTGCATCTTAAAGCACTACCCCATCTTCCCCCATCTTCGCAGCATCCAACACAGACACCAACACTCCCCTCCCCACTCCCCGCCCTACTTGAAGGCACAGGGGCCACTTCTCTAACAAGCTTGATTAGAATGGCCTAGAGTGGCGGACTCCTTTGAGCAAATCTTGGAGCACCTGAGCCCTTTCTGCTACTGAAGGCACCGCAGTCGGGTCTGCGGCCTGAAAGGCGTGCTCAGCGACAAGGAAACGCCTTCAGGGAATTTCCAAATTCCCCAGGGCGGTCTAGAACTGGCACAAACAAGAGCGGGGAGACCCAACCACACACATAGGATTACCGGTTAGCAGCCAGCCGCGACGCGATATATCCTCCCGGAATCTGTGTGATGATATAGCCCCAGAAGAACGATCCGTGAATCATCCCCACGGTCTCGGGGTCCCAGTTAAATTTGGCTTTCTATAAGAATAGAGGGAAAACACAAACAACCTGTCAGGGGTTAGGTATGACACAGTCAGTGCACACAAGTCACTTTCAGTGGTCTGGGAGCCAGGGACCTTTGAACACGCAGAATATTTACTGCAATACTGAGGCCAGGGCCTTAATTTTCGTTTCATAACAATTGCTTCTGACAAGAGGGACTCTTTAAAAGGGTGTTGTAGTTCATAATGAAGTATGGGTTCGCAGGCTTTCTTGCGGATTGTACTGCGGTCAGCGAACCTGGGACCTCACTTGGAGGAATTTTAGAAGCGACGTCTAAGAATTCGGACTCTCGGAAAAGAATATTGGTTAAGGTTCTTTTAACTGCTGCAGGCATTAGAAATGGTGTCTTCCTTAAATCTGAATGGATAGAACAAAAAGGTTTAGGGATAGTCTCTCATGAGTTTGGAGAAGTTATATGGTGGTGGTGGTGGGGTGCACAGTTTAAGGTTCTGTTTAGGTGCTGTATAAAATGTCAAAGCCTTACTACCCAGACCACATTGGGCCACAGCACAGAATATGCCTCTCAAGAAACGGGAGCCAAATACCTGCACGTTACTGTAAAATACCAAGTTTTGCCTTGCCCAGGAAACCGGGAATGCGATTTTTCTCTCTTGCAATGAAATTTTCCTGGGTCTCTTGGGCCCCAGAAGGCTCAGGAAAGGCAGTTCGGCTCTTCAGAGTGTTCCCAAATTCTGTGACCAAATCAAGCAGCTCTACTACATTCCCCAGAAAGATTTTTGTGCCCTTCAGCTCACCTTCGCCCACGAGGCATCACTGCGGAACACATTCTGTAAAGTTACCGCAGCGTGCGCTCTAGAGAAAGCTGACTCCCTACTCCACAGCTTCTCTTCCAGCCTGGGAACTCTGCCTTCTAAAACGCCTCTTAGTCAAACCTGATATGTACACACTGACTTGATTGCGGGGCTTTCTGTTTGTTTGTTCTGATAACTAAAGACATTTCATAGAGGTGCAGGTAAGGCGGGAGGATCTGGAGGAATCCAGGGCGTGTGCGTAGAATGTTACTCCCTTTTACTACAAGGAAAAGGTTTCGTTTTAGATTTAGCAGACTTTGCTAGCTCTCAGCTGTCATTCTTTACACACGTCTAGGGAGCCAGACATTGTTTTGTGCCTTGCAACGAAGGAGGAAAGGCGGGATCAGAACGAGAAAGGGAGATAATAGCTGTCTGGTTGTCCATTCTAGGATGACAGGACTGGGGAAGGCTTAGATGGGCACGCAAGCCTTCCTCTTTCAGTGGGAAAATTGAGCTTAGACAGATGAGTGGCTGCGAGAGAGGGAGTACCCATAAGAGCTAGGTCAGTGCCCACCTCCTTGATAACTTTGCCTCCGCGGTGGATGGTGCTATTGTTGACCATGTCCACGATGGCCACGCCCAGGTTACAGCGGATGCCAAAGGAGATGCAGAAGCCGAGGCCGCTCATAATGGCTATGATGTAGCGGCGCGGCAGGCCGAAGCACGTGCAGTCGCATAGCGGAGCCTTCTTCTCGGGCACCTCCAGGGGCTTGCCGTCCTCTGTCAGCTCGATGGTCTCTCGGTTGTCCTGCTTCTTCTCCAGTACCCTGTTCAGATTAAGGAGAAAGGACGCCTATGGTTAGGCACCTCCCACCCCCTTTCTGAGGTGTAGGGAACAAAGATGCCTTAAGCCCAGGCATTTGATTTCCTCAGCTCTTAGACTCTGGGGAGTTGGGCCCTGACCTCATTCTTTTGGAAGAGTTAAAGAGTGCGAGCAATATAGAACTTAGGGCCTCTTACATCATGTGAAATTCTATACCCTCCTCCCTAGGCAGCAGCGACTTCACCTTATTACCCTCAGGCCTAACTCAGTGAACCTCAGTTCTGGCACTCTATGTCGCAATTTACATACAGGTCCTCTGGACCTAACTTTTAGGGTCATTAGGATGCGAGGGAGGGACAGTGTTGGGAGAGGAATTCCTTCTGCAAGATGCCATTCTGATTCCTAGGTGCTGTACTCCAGGTTACTGAGGGTCTTTTCCAACACCTATCTAAGTCTATCAAGGGCTTGAGAAGGACCTCATAGTTTGATAAGAGGCAACTCTACCCAGGTGCAGCTGCTTGGAGACCACCATCTCGATCCTTCCCCTCACTAGACTCCAGTCTGCAAAGTGCAATGTCTTTCCTTACCCTGCCAAACACTTCCCAATCTTCTATCTTCTATATTGGGGTGCCATTTAAACACTCCTTCCCTCATTTCTCTTTCTCTTTCTCTCTTTCTCTCTCCCATTCTCCCTTTCTCCCTCTCTCAATCTCTCCTCTCTTTACTCCTGTTAGACACAAAGGCATATGGCTGACAACTCAGCTTCCTTCCTACAACATGAATAATTAATCATTCACAATCTTGCGTCATTACTATCTCAGTTACAGCACACTGAAAAATTTCGCCGGCCCATTTCCAGACACAGAAAATGAGATTCCTGGATTTACCGAGGGGCACCTACAGGGCAGTGTGTACCACTAAGAGGAAGATCTCATTTTTAAAATCATAACATTTAACTCTTCTCAATCAATTCCCTTTAGGCTTTCATCCTTGAGGGAGGAGGGAGAAGAGATTTGGAATAATCAAATGGACTTGATAAATGGTGGTGCTGTTCTCATATAAGCACATCCATAAAATGTCTATTTTTATAAAAGAACAGGGTAGAAGGTAATAGCTACCTTTCAACAAGACTGGTATTTTTTGATATTTAAACAGTGTCTTCACTTACAATAGACAAACATTTTCTCAATGCATCTTGTAGTTACTATTAATCGTGTACATACCATTAAATGGCACACAAATTGCTTACACACACACACACACAGGCGAAGCCTATGGAATTTTAACATCAATTTAAAGCGTATATAGCATGGAATATGGCTGCCAAGAAACTTGAATCTATCTTCCAAATTCTCTCAAATTCTACTGCAGATAAGGTCATTAAAGTATGGCTATGCTTTGTGTGTTTATCACAGACATACAACCGAAGTACCAGGAACACTGCAGTGATTTCCTTTTTCTTACAAGGAAGACATATGACCAATTTGATCATTTTTGCTTTGGCTTTAGATACCTGGATTTGCAAAGTTGAACTGTGCACCTGAGTCCCCCACCTCACAGCAGCCTCTAAGCAGCTGCAGGACTGCAGGGTGCTTGCTGCAGCATCCTTTGCCGCAGAAGTGCGTGATGGTGCCTACTGAAGCCCACCAGCACCAAGCAACTTGAAAAAAAGAGATATGTACATTGGCCATCTTGTTTACAACTCTCATGGATAGCCAAGGCTTCAGTTTCCAAATGTGAAAATGAATGTTTTTGTTCAATATCCACTTTCCTACTTTGTTTGCTGTCTAATTGATTTTGCATGTATCATTGACAAAAAAATAGTATTAATAAAAGATATAATACATCTGTCAGGACCTGAATGCATGCAAAGCACAGTATGCCTAGTGTAGCAATTAGAAGAAGGATAGCAATTAGTTTTTTCTATTACTTTTAAAGTAATTTTGCAGTTTACTATTCTGTTTTTTTAAATCACTGTGACATTTCCTACACAAGAGACGGACTCCTAAAAAAATAGCAAGCAAAAATACATATACAATGTCTTAGATTCAAGAGAAAGATCAATGATCAATTATTGATATATTTTGATCCTGTTTCATTCAATACAGAATTTCCCAAGAGAGAGTTCTTCACTTTGTTTTTGCAGCTGAGGTATAGATTGCTTTTCTGTCATTAATCTTTGGAATTTATTTTTTAAAAAGGGTTTTGGCTTTTGTTATTCACTTGTTTGGATCAAAGGTATTTTATTTGGGAAATTTATAAGAAAAAAAAGACAGGCTTTATGAACAAGTACTGAACGAATGTTTTGGAATTGCAAAGGGGGATAAAATGCTGAATTGGAACACATGAGAATCCCCAGGTAATGAAACAAAATCACACACACACACACACACACACACACACACACACACACACCAGACAGGTTCCTTTCGTGCCACATTCCTGCATTCATAAGCAGGTTTCCAGTGGAACCTTAGCTTCAGCAATGAGCAACAAAAGGACTTTCCACCATGTTACAATCTTTCTAAGTAATCAAGCTTTACAGAAATGGCTTTGCAGATTCTGCCATGGTGAGCCCCAGGTAAGCGTGCTGGTGCCTTCTCTTACCTGTAGATCTGTCCGAGGGATTTTCCAGCAAAATTCTTTATCCCCTCTTTTCCCGGGGCCAAAATCCTTTGTTTTACCGACTCCATTCTTGTAAAGACTGGTGTCCAGCCTTACCAGATTTAAATTGTAGTGGCTATGAAAGGCGAGTTCTGCGCATAGTCTTAATCAGCTAAGGTAGAGCTTTTTCTTCTCAGCAGAGGTGAGCTTTCCAGCAAGGCTGTGAGTTGGAGAGGGGAGGGAGAGCGAGAGAGTACAACAGAATAGCTGCATGCAGCCCACGGGTTTCCTAATAGGAGAATTGGTACACACAGTCACAAAGTCTCATTGGAAGGGGTGGATCCGGTGGCCGAGGGCGCGCGCAGTGCCGTGGTATTTGGGCGGGTGCTGATGTGTCCCTGTTCTAGAAGTCACTTCACCGAAAAACAACGTAAATTCCCGGTTTTGAAGTCTTATCGCAATCAAATCCGCTGTCTTTTAATCAGATTGACCAGAAACGTCATCGAACTCTTGTGTAAGGGAAAAAGCAAAAGAACCCTACTGTCTAAAATGGTGACTTTGCTGATCAGAGCTCGTAGCTCCCTTGGGAGCTTCCCAGGCCTCAGGTGAGCTGCTGCTGTTAGCTTCCTGCCTTAACATGGTCTCCTCCCATCGCGCCGGCGTAATTGTGCTCTGCGGCAGAGTGGCAGAGTGGAATTAAGACTGTGAATGTTAGCTGCTTTTTGAGAACGTGAGTGAATAACAGACACACAGCTGTGATTTAGGCAGCGTCAGGGGAGACCTTCCGTAAAACCTGACCACTCGCTTCCGTGCGCGCTTCGCAGCTTATCATTTCAGCACCACGGACAGAGGAAGCTGAGAAACCTTGGATGCTGCTTTTGGCTAACCAGCTGGCCAACTTCCTGGGGGAGCTGGGCGGATCGCCCTGACCAAGGGCCTTTCTAGGGCTCTTCAGGAACGGATGCTATGGAAACCAAGCGGGGAGATGTCATCGTCCGCAGAGTTCTCAGGAGGAAAGCTGCATTTGGCTCTGCAAGGGAGGAGGGCTTTATTAAACATTGACAAGTTACTCTGCTTGGCCACCCGTTGCCCAGCATGTGCATACCAGCTCTGACAGCAGGGTGAGGAAGCAACACTGCAGTAGCTTCTACTGTAGGTGTGTGGTATACAGGTGAACACCTGGTTCCCCTCTGATATAAAGCATATGTTTATGGGATGCATACTAATGTTGCTTGTGTGTTTGATTCAACCCCTAAGATGAACAAGAAAAGATGCAGAGAGAGAAATGGAAGAAGACAAAAAAAAAAAAAAAAAAAGGTGGGTCAGAGGAGGAGAGACAGAGAGAAAATAAAATGACAGCTGTAGCATTAGTGCACTTTCCAAATAAAGGACAGGCAGTCTAATATGAATTCTTTGGAATTCTAGGCTTCTTTAATTAACTAATGCACAACACAATACTGAATTATTTCTAATCACAGGTAAAATTTGTACCTATAACTAAGCTTGTTAGTAAAGAGTAATTGATAATGTCTTAAAAATGTATTTCAATATATTTACACTCCACTTAAATCTTATTTTTCCCCCTTATGACACCTTTTCCCAAGAGGGAGGTTATTTTTGCTGTTGTTGCTTGTTTGCTTTGAGAGATGGTCACACAAGGTTTTCCATCTTAGTTGTATATAACATCAGTGAACTTATTTCATTAAGCAAAACAATTAGATTGTGCTGAATTAATGTGAATTATTAATGCCTTTCACATGGACCATAATCTTCTTAGATGCAGTACAGGCAAGTGCTTATGAAACAGACTGGCCTTGAGCTACATCCCCAAGGTTAAACCTTGGATGCTAGCTAAACCAACCGGGGGAGTGGGTTTTACATAGGGCCTAGTGGATTACATCCCAGAGGTACATCCTAAATCAAATAAGAATGTTCTCTGACTATTTCAAATGATATGTGGGAAAAATTTCCTAAAATAGAGAGATGAAAAAAAATCACAAATAGCTAAAGCCTTTTTGCAATTGTTAAATCCAGTGCCTATAAGATTGTATTTTATTAGGAAGTATGCTTGAGCAGGACTGCCAAGAGCATATTTCTATTATTTTGGGACATATGCATTATGTGAATGTTATATATTATATTAAAGATATATTTTAAAAACCAGGAAGCCATCTTCAAAAATATCCCTGGAAAGCCACAAAATTATGTACTTCCATAGGAGATATGGTATAAAGGAAAAACTTATCAAATTGTTTCATCACAAAATTTCAAGCCCCTTAGGAGTTGTTTCACAAGGGCATTTGTTTATTGGTTATTTTATTTATTTAAATTTCAAATGTTATCTCCCTTCCAAATTTCTCCTCCAAAAAACACCTAGACCCTCACCCTTCCCCCTGCCTCCATGAGGGTGCTCCCCTACTCACCTAATCCTGCCTCAGAGCCCTAGCATTCCCCTACCCTGGGTCATCCAGCCTCCACAGGACCTCCACATCCCCTGCCAGTGATGCCCGATAAGGCAATACTCTGCTACATATCCAGCTGGAACTATGGATCCCCCCATATGTACTCTTTGGTTGGTGGTTTAGTCCCTGAGAGTTTTGGGGGGGGGGCAAGGGTATTTTTTTAAAATACAGGTTTCACAGGTTTCCTTAGCTACTCAAGCTACTAAAATGAATTCACTTAGGAATATCCATGATTTTTTCCATTGTGGAACTTTAGGTAAAACTGGAAGTTACATTCAATATCTGAGCCTGAGATGATGATGATACAAAAATGATTTTGCTAAGCATTTCTTCTTAAGTTCCATTCCAGTTTGACTAGAAGTCAAAACCACTGAAAAACAAGATGGCTGCATCATTCATATGTATTCCATGTAATAGTACTCTGGCACGAATAGATTGCTTTTAGAATAAATAACTACATTCATCTGCATTGAGAAATATTATCTAGTTTTCCCCCCTTTCCCAGTAACAGTCTGAGTGTCTGAATGGAAATAAGAGCTAATATTGATTTGCTCACTCTAAAAATATTTGTTTAGAGCCGAGAAATGTACTAGGTCTGGAAACAATCCCTTGAAAGATCTCACAAGTCACAGGGTAGATACACATAAATATCCTTAGAAATAATTGTAGATGAAATTAGACATGATAAGAAGCCCCACCTCTGTGTAAAAGTATTCAGGAAGCATTTTAGGAGGTAATTTAATATTTTAAAAGAAACTTAAGCCTAGAAAATGATGACAGCCCAGAGAGTGGGGAGAAGTGGTAGGTTGTACAAAGAGAGCTTGTGATACTTGGAGAACATTCCCATCAGTGGCACAATAAAGCATAGTCATGAATGAAAGGAAGTTGTGAACACGGGAAATTATGAGAATTGCTACTCAGCCCCCAGAGACTTGGTGGTGTCATAAGGCTCTGCCTATGTGAGTAGCTGGTCTCACCATAGCACACCTATTTAACCAACCCAATAGATTTTCTTCAGTCTTCTTTATGTGGTCCAAAATCTTAAATACAGACTACAAACTCCTTGGGTCCTAGTAAATTCATTAGATTTATCTTTAGGCAAATATATGGCAATAATTATGAAAATGACTTAGACATAGTTGTAAAAGCCTTGATTTCTATGGAGAATCTCCTTTTCCCTCTAAATAAATAGTCTATCTAATTTTATCCAATTCCTCTCTTCCACCATTAGACAGCTTTCCCTCTGAAAGCATGGCCCCTTTCCCTAACATAGTTTCATTCACATAATTCATGTGCATAACAGATTACAGCTTATGAATGAGTCACACTCAGGTGACCTCATCCCTGGCAGTTCTCTGAACTGAGACAGTTCATTTCCATTTTCTAGAGAAGAAAGAGGTTTACAAATTGCAATAAACTTTGTACTTGGTAATGATGGTGAGGAAGCAGAATAGGTTGAAGGACTTTCCCAAAGACAGAGATCCTGATAACATAGAAAATAATTCAAGAGGTCCAGGCAGAGCCCCAGGAGAGGCAAACTTACCAAGTTTCCAGGACATATTGTTGCCTAGATCGCACTTTGAAGACCAGTATCTTGGAAGATGTAGCTGAGATTAGCTGGTTTGGGGTTGGCTCAGATAGTATCACTGTCATAACAGGCTCAATGACCTTACATGAATAAATTTCCATTTCCTCATTGGTACAAAGAAAGCTTCCTAGTAAGCTATTTCTAACATGTCTTACATTTGTGAAATCACACAGCTTTTATTTTCCATTCGTGGGAACCGTTTCTTTTTATTTCCTTCAGTACTAAGGTGTTTTCAATATTTAAGCTTAATGTTAATGATAGAATAAGGAGAGGGCAGCAGAAAAAAAAAGCTTCCGAAAGCAGGTCTCTTTTTGAAAATTCTGTCTACTTATATATACTTACTGCTTTTTTATGACTAGATAGATGTTTTATATATAATTGCTCAAATAACCATATGCATGGATACCTTGATATTTATATAAGGGATTACCTACAGCAATGAAGCCAGTTTATATTTATGTGAGGAAATACTTGGAAGGATTATTTAAATGTCTTGCAAATGTTGCCCTCTGGTGGAAGGTTTACAAAGAATTTTAACCCTTAATTATGTAACTTAAGCTACTGGCTTTTTTTTGTTTATTTGTTTTTTTCATTCTTACCCTTTTCCTTGTTAGTATCAGTTAAAATAAAATCTATACCTAAAAGTGTAAAGTCTTTTTTGTGGGCAATGTGTATGTAATTGTCAAATTGTTTACTAAATTTCTATTATAGACTCACTGATTGCTTAAGAATCTCACTTGAATACAAAAGAAATTTCACTATGCTGAGGTTTAGAAATGCCAGCTAGCCATACAGGGGTATTGTTTCAAATATGACTCCACAGTAGATTAACTTATGATTCTCTTGTAAGCTGAGCTTCTTTCCATATTGTGTACACATTTCTGTGGGTGTGTGTCTGACTGTCTGCCTGCCCCAACAAATGCACACGCTGGCGTGTGAGTGTGTGTGTGTGTGTGTGTGTGTGTGTGTGTGTGTGTGTGAGAGAGAGAGAGAGAGAGAGAGAGAGAGAGAGAGAGAGAGAGAGAGAGAGAGAGAGAGAAGAGAGAGACTGCTCTCTCTCTCAGTGTGTGTGACTGCTCCCTCCCTGCCTTCCTCCCTCCCTCCTTTGTGTCTTTGCCACTGTCTGCTCTCACTCTCTCAGTGTGTGTGTCTTACTTCTGTGTGTGTATGTGTGTGTGTGTGTGTGTATGTGTGTGTGTGTGCGTGCATTATAGGTATCATACTGAAAGTCATACATATATTTTTCCTAGGGGGTGTTGCTATCACAAATCAAAATTATCAATTCTCTACCTAACTAGAATAAAACATTTTGTTTGTTGTAGACTTTTGGCTCCTCTTTGGCTTCACCCTTTGCTGGTCCACAGTAACCTTGTGAATTCAGTGAGAAGGGCAAGAAGTGCATATTCTCAAAGCGAGAAATGTATTCCCATGCTTTCTGATAGATAGTATGGCTTTATTTATGTCTGGATGCTTAAGTAAATGCTCACTGTAATAACCCCACACATCTTTCAGGTTTAGGCCAAGTAAGCTCCAGGATTCGTCTTGACTCTTTTCTTATCAAGGGTTTTTAAGTGGACAGTTTTTAGTTAAGCTTTATTTGATTTTACTTTGCAGTGTTATCCTCAGAGACTTTTCAAATAAATTACCACCATACAATTTTTTTGAGTGACAGAAATAAAAGATATAATTCATTTTGGATTGCATGTAAAGAATACAACTTTGCTGCTGTGTTTTATGGTCTAATATAAAATCTCCTCTCATTTCTCTGTCATATACCTTAATAAAAGTATGTATGCTGTGAGTGTTAAATAAGTATATGTTATTGGGGCTGGAAAGGATGGCTCAGTACAATCCTTGCATGTCTTTAGAGGGTCTCAGTTCCCAGCACCTACACTAGGCATTCCACAACCAACCACCTAGTGATCTGACATCACCTTTTGGTCTCTACAGGAATCCGCATACACATGCATATATACTGCATGCACATGCATATACACACAGGCACAAACACACACACATAATTAAAAATAAATCTTTAAAAATTATACATTCTTGCCTCAGCTATATATTATAAACATGAAAACATATGTATATAATTACATACCTTTTAGTATGTACCCAATCTGTATTTATGACTAAAAAGAACTAGAAAACTTATTCTGTGTTTGGCCTCTTTGAAACTATAAAAAGTATCTTCTTAAAGGAAAAGTTATGCTCTGCCCACATAAGCATTGGTTTGTGAAAAATAAGAGTTAAAAAGTAGTACAAGCTATATGAATATAAAATAAACACATTCCCATTATTAAAGAAGCCAATGCAGAAGTAACCATGGCTTGTGATCTTTCCTTCTGGTTCTTCTTTTCTTTTCTTTCCTATCCTTTCCTTTTCTTCTCTCCCCCTCTTTTTTTTCTTTCATTCTTTCTTCTTTTGAGAAAGGGTCACATTCCATAGCCTTAGCTGGTCAGAAATTCACTATGTAGACCAGGCTAGATTTGAACTCATAGAAGTCTACCTGCCTCTGTTTCCTGAGTACTAGGATTAAAGGTGTGTGCGACTGTGCTTGGTACTTATGGTATTTCACAGATTCATATAGAGAATGAATGACAAAAAATGATGTGCTGGGCTTTGGGCATGCTTTTTCTTCTCTCTAGATTCTATAATGATTTTGTTCTTTTTCTGTCCTGGATTATTGTGCTTCTTTCTTCTCTACTATGTATCAGCATCACATACTGACAGACACTATTTTCCCTGAAAGAAATTATCCAACATTACTGAAACTTCCACATGTTAGTCAACAGTCTATAATTTTGCATTTTGCATTATTTCTGTGACAGCAACTGACTACAGAGTGGGCAACTGAAACAAATGTAACTCGACACCTACACCCAAGTCAATATAGTGGAACACTGTGGAAGGATGGCAGGAAGATGGTTAGAGTCAGAGCACCAAGACATCTCTTATGAGTCAGTATTTTCTATACATTTCATGGAACCTGCATCTATGAATCTTTCAATATGGCTATCAAGCCAAGACCTGAACAATAAGGAAACTAGTTGACGTGCAAGTGTGGATGTGTAAATTACAGAAGGCCTCACTCCTAGATGAAGAACCATAGGAAATCAGTGGCTGATACACAAGAGAGAAAGAGTCCTCTCCATGCTGAGCCTTGATAGGTTATGCAGTCGCAAATGGCCAGCTCTAAACATATATACATGCATATGAGCAACACTAAATGGACTCAGAAGTTTCTATACATGGACACACACACACACACACACACACACACACACACACACACAGCCCAATAATGAAAGAAGAGGTCATGAATTTGAGAATAAGTTGGGGGAACACATAAAGAGTTCAAAGGCAGAGAGAAGGGGGCATACAAGATGTCATTATAGCACTCATGTATGAAATTCTCAAAAGAAAATCATGTCATCAAAATAAATAAATGAATGTACTATAAAAACAGGGTGGGCAGCAATCCCAATTTATAATAATTATCATGATGTTTCCCAAACCAAAGATCCGCATACATGGTTTTATTATAGAACAGACAATATTAAACCATGCTTAAGCATTCTCTAACTATACTTGGAAACGAGAAAACAAGGTCTCTGAATAGATAAGCAATAGTCATGTTTCTCTAGCTGCTGCCCTCTAGTGGCAATAAAAAGATTACTTTGGCTTTAGAAGTGAAGTTACTTGAAAATGACGATTGAACAAGTTTCCAGGGATGCTAAGATTTTATGCAGGATTTTGTCCTAAAAACACGAATATACACATCAATAAGTCACAATAAATAAGGTGGGCCATTGCTAGGGTACTATCTGCCCATGAGACAAATGTGCCAGCTTTGAAGACTGAAGTAACAGGCAATGCACTAGAACAATTTTTTTTTTTTAAGAACAATTTTAATAAGGAATGACAGCCCTGTTAATCATTCATGATGCAGAAGTAGAGGCAGAGAGATGCTGAAATGCGATCTTTAACTGAACAGAGACAATGAGTGTCTTTTAATTAGTATTTTATTCTATTTGAGTTAGATTTTCCTTACTTGTAGGTCATCTTGATAGATTACTATACTGGTTAGTTTTATTATTAACTTGAACTAAGCTAGAGACACCTGCTACACCTTGTGTAAAAGAGAGTGTGTGTGCGTGTGTGTGTATCTGTATTCATGTGTACATATGTATGGATATATGTTTCTATGTTTGTGCTTGTATAGAGATGCATGTGTGTATATGTTTGTGCATGTGTTTGTGTGTCTGTGTCTCTCTGGGTGTATGCATATACATATATATATGTATATAAATGTGTATGCTTGTGTTTGTATATGTGTATATGATTGTCTATGTCTGTGCATATGTATCATATCTCTGTCTATATGTATATATATATATATGTCTATATGTATGTGTATATATGTGTGTGCTTGTGTATATGTATATTTGTGTGTATATGTGTATGTTTGTATATGTGTATGTGCATGTTTGTGTATGTATGCAGGTATATAAGTGTGTCTTTGTGTATACAGGCATGTGTAAATATATGTTTGCGTATATGTGTAGGTTTATGTGTACAGTATAAAATAAGTACCACATAAGTTAGTTATATGATAGCTATGTTTGGCTGGTTTTAAACTTTTGATGATTGTGTACTCACTCCTCTGAAAGATGCACTTAAATCTCTCCCTGCCCCTCCCTTCTCTCTGCCTCTGTCTTTGTCTTTTCCTCTTTTTATATACACACATTTTCTATGTCCTACACTCTATTGACTAGAACAATTAATGCTACACTACTCTCAAGGTCACATGATTCCATGGCAGAATTAAAATTTCTAGCCCTGCAAAGTCCTCATTGCTCACCACCTCACCTGACTGCTAAGACAGGTCACTTAGTTGTCATGGTGTTTCCTTTGCCCTGAGCTTCATGCCATGCTCTGCTGGTGTTTTATACCATTTCTGTGTGCCCTCATCCTCCAATAGAACATTAAAATTTCTCCAGTGTGGTCAGACTTGATGCTCTCAGCTCCATGTGGGCCGCTAGACACTTTCCTCTGGATGCTCTTCTCTTATACTTTAATACAAATCAAACACTCATTAGTTGGGGTACACAACTACGTAATTGGGGTCCCAGTCATTGCCAATCTTAGGAGATCATGCACCTCTTTTTTTTAAAACAACTCTTTGTAGCCTGTTTACTACAACTTTCCTTAATGACATTTTTGCTAGATTCTGGAACAGAAAATTGAGCAGGGTAAATTATTGGGAACTTGTGTATCTGAAAATTGATTATTTTTCTGCTTTCACACTTAGTTTCCTTGTGTTTGTGAATTCCAAGCTCAGTATTTTCCTGGTAATTATGGCCTTTTTCCTTTGCTTTCTACTACGTTGTTGGTAGTAACCTCACACTACTTTGATTCCTGAGATTTTATGACACACTCTACAGTTTCATAAAACTATTAAAAGGCTGGCTGCCAGGCAGTGGTGGCACATGTCTTTGATCCCAGCACTTGGGAAGCAGAGGCAGATGGATTTCTGAGTTTGAGGCCAGCCTGGTCTACAGAGTGAGTGAGTTCCAGGACAGCCAAGGCTACACAGAGAAACCCTGTCTCAAAAAGAAAAAAAAAAACTATTAAAAGGATCATTTTCTTTTTGAGTCTCTACTTCTTTCTCTGTGGCAAATTGCTTCCTGTTCTTCAAATCTCAGATGTTCTCATTAATTTATATCTTACGGCTTTACTGCTGTGAACAGATGCCATGACCAAGGCAACTCTTATAAGGACAACATTTAATTGGGACTGGTTTAAAAGTTTAGAGGTTCAGTCCATTATCATCAAGATGGGAACATGGCAGCATCCAGGCAGGCATGGTGCAGGAGGAGCTGAGAGTTCTACCTCTTCCTTTGAAGGCTGCTAGCAGAACACTGCTCCCAGGTAGTTAGGATGAGGGTCTTATAGCCCATACCCACAGTGACACACATACTCCTACAGGGCCACACCTTCTAGTCGTGCCACTCCCTGGGCCAAGCATATACAAACCGTCACAATCTATTTTATAATTTCCTTTCCTCTGAGTCCCCCATTCTTTCTTAAAGTTCTGTGTGTTGGATATCAGCCACACTAAATTGATCTTGAGTTTAAATGATCATTTTCTTTCTGATGTGTTTAGCCTGATTTTTCCTCTTTTCTTTTCAGGCTCGTTGATTTTTAAAGCCTATGTCTTTCTATTTCAAGACCTCCTTACTCTTTGAACCTCCATGGTATTCTTGTTTGAAGGAGGTACTACCTTCTCTCCTTTTTGTGAAAAATTTAAAATTTGTTGCTACAATTTAGATGTATCCTTAGACCTCCACTTCCACTGATCTCCCCTTGTTGAATTATTTTAGACTATTTCAGGATTTTTTTTTTAAATCAAACATCTAATAATTTTTAGCTATTCGTTTTGTCCATTTTGATAAAGGCAAGGCTGGCCTATAAGACTTGTCAACCAGATTGTTCCTGAAGCCCTTCAGGTGGGCCCCAGTGGGTAACAGCAAGTGAATGCCTTTTGGCTTTCATTGATTAGCTTCCCTCTATACAAATCTTCCAGTCCTTTTCATGGAGAGAATTAGACTATAGGCAAGCAGCTTTCTGGAAGTTAAAGAGAAAAGGGGCTGGGGACCAGTTCTTGCCATACATTCATATTTTCATGTTTAGGTCATTATTTCCTTCAGGGCTCTCATTCTAGATCCCTGAGTGCCTGCTACTGTTGAGGCTCAAATTCATATTTACATACTTCCAAATATATGCATGTCCATTGCTATGACTGCAAAGTCCATTTTCCTGATTGTATAAGTTGGGGAAGAGATAAATATTCTTTATATAGACATGAAAATTGAGTGTGATAGTCTAATCCTGTCTTCTCAGCACTCATAGCGGGCAAAGCACCAAGGGACTGCTGAGCAGGTTCAGAGGGTTAGCATCTGTTCTGCTCCACACAGCCTGGAATATCAGGCTGGGGAGCAGTGCTCTCAGGCGGGAACAGGTTGCTCACTCTAAAGCTGGTTCTGGTTTTTAGTCACAGTTTTTTTCTTTCTTTTTTTACTATGACTGCTTCCTTCCTTTTGTTCATTTTCAAGATGTTTACAGAGTTGAGAGCAGGAATGACCTCATGTGGATCTGTATAAGCATGACTTTCTAGAACAGTATCTCTGCCACGTAAGAGCACCTGCGTGTGATATGACATTGAATGTGGATGTCCAGAACATAGTGATATATAGAATTATGGAAAGTTGTCTTTTGTGTCACTATTGGGACACAAGTCAAAATACTAAGCACTCCACTTCAGATACTGGGAAAGTCTCAGCAGGTGCGTTTGAGAAAGGGGAGATTAGTCTATTTTGCCCAGATAATGACACAAATCAAGTAAAAAAAAAAACAAACCCAGTAATAATAACAACAAAAGTGCCCATGCAAACAAGACTCGATGCTTGTGTAGGAAACATAAAAATTCACATGTGTTCTTGCAGCTGACCATGTTGGTGGAGTCCTCCAGGGACATTCTCAACTCACTTCTCTTGTGAGTTCTTTTGTTCTGTAGAGACTAACATCATTAAGGCAGAGCTCATCATTCGAGACTCTTCCTTAGGCTGAGTTGGGCAGAAGTGCTTTTCAAGAAATCTAGACTGCAGAGAAAGATCATCAAACAGAAAATGGCAAGAAAAGTCATCACTGTACTCTCTTTCTTAGGAGAAAATGCTCATTAAGCATCTGGGTATTCATGGCCTTTTGAACTGCCTAGGGAGAAGTCAGGACCATATCATTAAGTCTTCCTATCTAAGCCCACCTTTCAAATATACTTCATGAAAAAGACACAGGAGTAAGTGTATTTAGGGAAAAGGTGATGGAGTGTTGTTAAAAGCCCAGAAATATGGTGCTAAGCTCTGGTAAATGGTAGTGCTTCCTTGGTGGTGGTAAGAAGGGACTTGTGATTCATCCTGCTTGTTTATTGGTTTGTTTGTTTTTGCAGAGGCGATTCTTGTTTTACCATCAAAACTGTCATGTCCCTAGAAAGCCCTGTAACCTCAGAGAGGCATGGACATTTGGTTACCTACAAGTAGGGTGATATCCTGAAGCAAGTTTGATAGTAAACAAGCTTCGGTGCATTTCAGTTGACTTTTTCTCCATTTGAAAATGTTATCACAGAAGGTGAGAAACAGAGTTTGTTCTGATCCAAATTTGAAAGGCTGCCTTCTTGTAGGCAGAGTCGTGACTGTGTTGATGGCACAGCAGGCTAGGAGATGAAACTGGGAAGAGACCTGTTCAATAGATAAGTTAGGGCTTTCTAACCATTAATCACATGAACTGATGAACTCATTCATGAGGGCAGAGCCCAAAAGCCTCCTAAAGGTCCCCATTGCTTCTCTTTATAACTCACAATGAAGGTTCCCTTTCAACATGCACTTCAGATATAAAAGCCACTATAACATTATCCGATATCCAACTCTATAGCACAGTGGAGACAGGTCCCTGGATTTAGTGCTTCATGATGACAGTGAGAAAAAATTTTAATTATTACAGTTATTGCAGTTTGTGCTGTATTGGCTATTTCGTCCCAGAAGCTGAGCTTTTGGTCTTACTCCCATGTTTTCAGTAGTTTTTTTGAGTTGGCAGATAGTAATACGTCTAAGCATGTAGCTTCCACCTAAATGCCTCTAACCAATCCATTATCTTTCTCCCCCAGTTCATTCTTGATTCCTGAAGTTGGAATAGTCACATGTGGCATCAAATGATAGAAAAAGAGGGTGAACTGGGTGGTGGTGTTACATGTCTTTAATCCCAGCACACTGGAGGTAGAGGTGGGCAGATCTCTGAGTTCAAGGGCAGCCTGGTCAAAAAAGAAAGTTGCAGGACAGCCAAAGCTACATAGAAAAACCCTTCTCAAAAACAAAACAAAATAACATAAAATAATAAAAAACAAACAAACAAACAAACAAAAAACCCCAAACCAAAATAAAAACTGGACGGTGAAAATCAATGCATATGCCTGACAACAAGCAAGTGAGAAGAAACAATGAGCTGTACTATTTCTGGATGTTTTAGTTGGTTTCCATTGTTGCTGTAAAAGATCATCATCACTCTACAAAGAAACTTGTAGAGGAAAGACTTTATTTTGGCTTACAGCCCTCCAGTTATTCTTTACCACTGAGGGAAGTTAGTCATGAAGGAACCTGGAGGTATGAATGAGAGCAGAAGCATGAAGGAGTGCCTACTGCTCATTGACTTTCTCTCTATGGCTTGCTCATTTTGATTTCTTACACAACTCAGGGTCGCCTACCCAGGGATGATTCTACCCGCAGTGGACCGGGCTCTCCCATATCAATCCCTAATCAAGACAATGCCCCACTGACCAGGCTACATCCAGTTTAATGGGTACATTTCTCAACTAAAGCAATCTCTTCTCAGATGGCCCTGGCTTGTGCCCAATTGACTAAAAGCCAACCAACACAGAGACAACGTTGAAGAAATGAACATGTCCAAGCATTGCCCTTCTCTGACTTCTTTTAATCCAAGAAAATAAATGTCTGGCTTTACATCATTGAGTATGGTTTTAGGAAAACCGCCAAGAGGTTTTAAACTCTCTTGAATCATGCTGGCTTAAGTTAAGCAGCCATGATGTGACCTGCATTTTTCATCACTCAGTAGTAATCAATTTCATACTTTTCTGCCAAGGATGTCACTGATGGCTTCTAGGAAGGCAAACTCCACATTGCCTTGCACATCTTTCCTAATTGTTCTGTGTTTTGAAGAACTTTCTAATCCTTTCATGTGTCATAGAAGTTACTGGATAAAATGTGAGAATACAATTCAAGGTGAACATTGGACATAAAATGATGTGTAAAACCTGCTGGGAAGTTTTTTCGCTTTCTATAAAGCTCATCGTTACTTGGAACTTGGGAATTACTTCATTTCTTTCTTGATTATGTTGTAACTCTGAAGAACTGGTCATAGAAAAAGCAGTCAGAATACCTTGTTAAAAACCTCTTCCAAATAGGGGAAAAGACAGTTTTTAGTTGGTTGAAGTTTTAGTGGCTTAGATGATCAGGAGAGGATGGGTAAAGAACTAAAGAAATGGATGAAGAATAAAAGAATAAAACAGTTAATTGGCACCAATAGTGAAGGGTAGGCAATGACAAAGAAATGAAATGAAGTTCTCAGACTAAAAGCAGGGCATCCCAGGGTAGCCTGTGACTTGGAATGAGCCTTGGCCCTACTTGTCAACTTATTCTTTTAGAAGGTCTTTTTATTTACTTTATTGTTTCCTCCCTTCAGTTCAGTGACTCTGTAAAATGCAAGGTGACTTCTGTGTTCTAAGAAAGAATGTTTTGTCAAGGGAAGATGATGTTCTCAGGGCACAGTGCTTCTGGCCAAGTTTCCTTCAGCCTGAAATCCATCTGTAGCAACAGTAAAGTAGATGTCATGGTCTACCTGCTAGCTCCTATTCTCTTGGGATTATTGTCTATAATCTATTTGCAATAGGGGTCTGCTGGGACCCCTATTTATTACTTGGACTAGAGCCACCTTCACTATTCAGTCTCTTGCTGGTATGTCTACTTCTTTCTTAGCTGGCTTTCTGTATCCCATCTCTTCACTGTGTAGTGTTTGTCAGAATTCAGGATGGTAAACACACACCACATATCTATGAGAACAGCCTTTGTAAATAATTATCACAGGGATGGAATTTCCAGCCATGGAAGCTACTTCTAGAGAATAGCTACTTGGTTCTATTGTTGAGCAATTTTTAAAAATAGTATTTGTTTATCATATGTTAGTATACCATTATCCAAAGCAGCAATAGTTAATTTGTGTATCTGAAGCCTTATTGAAAGATTCATACACTACAAAGTTGGTAAAGGATGAAGCAAACACTCAGACTGTAAAGTCATAAGAAGAAAGGATGGTGAAAATATTGCAATTCCTCCATTATCCTTTGCAATGCTTTCCACTCCAAACCCCATGTGCGTTCTCTCTCTGTGTGTCTCTCTGTGCATCTCTGTCTCTGTGTCTCTGTCTCTCTCTGTCTCTGTGTCTCTGTGTGTGTGTCTCTCTCTCCCTTTCTCTGTCTCCCTCTCTCTCTCTCAGCTAGAGTTCATTTCATGCTGTCTTTACTTGCTTGCATGTAGAACCATCAATGGAGACATGGGTAGTCCTTTAGGGGCATCCTTCAAGAAACCTGATTTCCTCCTCCATTAGCTTTCAGCTGGATCATGATCCCCTTCCCTATCTACATGTAGGTTTTGGGTAGCTCAATTTTGTGCAGATCACAGCTGCTATTAGCTCATGTGTGCAATGGAAAACACTATTGTTCCATTGTTACAGTTGTGAAGCACTCTCCTCCAACAAAACAGCATCACCTTTACTATCTTCATCAGATTGGTTGTGTTGGTTTGCAAGAGTCAGTCACATCTATCCTGTGGACTGTTGGCCTTCCCTTACAGAAGAATGGAGAAAGTCATTGGATCCTCACCTTAGAGAGTGTCTAACCACCAGTCCTAGACACATGGACAGAACTTAGTACTGATTGCACATAGCCTGGGTAGGGTGGCTCAGGGAGATACTAGAGTATATAGATGAGAGAAGGCTAAAGAAAGATGCTCCATGTATGATGTAATGGGGAGGGGCATCATTCATGTTTGTTGAAGACTTTCCAATATGGCTGCTAGGGTCATCCATGTCCTGTACTTGAAACTCATAGATTCTATAGCATGAACATTGGTAAAATGACACTTTGGTTTGTCATTGGGACCTTGTGAGGAGGCATAGGTATTATTTACATCTTCACTAGGACTACAGATTTAAGAAAGGTTTCTCATATCTGACACTCAGTTTCTTTGCATGTGATATAATAGCATTCAGAATTCTGAGGTAGGCAGATCAAAACTCTGATGCCATACTGAGCTATATATCTCAAAAAGGAGCAATCACACCTCCCAGTATATACTCCAAAGAAATGAAATAAAAATTGAGCTCATGCAAAATTGTGTCCATGTATCTTTAAATCAGATGTCTTTATAATAGTCAAATGGCTTTAAGTGGGTAATTTCTGTGGCACATATTCTTTATCTCAATAAGGCCATTATTTCATTAGCAAACACATTCAAGTCTTAACAAATGAAGAGGTGAATATAGCAGAGCCACCAAAGAATGCTTCCAGTGAACAATGAAGGGAGCTTGGTTCACTGAAAGCTGAGGTGGAATTAAGATTAGAAAAAGCAAAGCAGGAGAAAGGGAAAACTCACTGCTTACAGCTGTGGAGGATGGAGATAAAATGAGAAGAGGGAGGGGAAAGTCAGATTGACTGGCCCTGGGTCTTAAGTTTCTTCTCCTAGGCCTCAGCACAGGCAACATGTATCCTGATGCCCGCCCTCTGCCTCACTCACCCAGAGTTCATCCGTGTCTTGGTTGGGAGCCGAGAATTTCATCCCTTGATGAAATCTTCACTCGGTGAAGATGAAGTGGACCACACCAGGATCTTGCTTGTCTCTCAGTGCAGTAATTCCGAGTTTGGCTTTACACAGTCTCAGGAGACTTCTTAGTGGGGCTTGTTCCTAATTTCCAGTTCTGACAGTGCATTGGAGGACCTCTGCTGCATTTCTTGTTCAGTTTTCAATCCTTACAACCCTTCTTAAGCACAGCACCTCACCCACAGCCTTACAGATTTCCATATCAAGCAGGGCAGCACCTCCCTGATTTCCTGGCTGGGGGGAACTAGTAGAGAATTGGAAGATCCTACATAAGACTCCATCCACCTTGACACACTAACGAGCTGTGTGTCCAGATGATCAGACGAGATATTGACTCATCCTCAATTCCTGTGTATAACCGATGTTATAACATGTAGTGCTCCAAGGCATGAACTGTGAAAGAATGAGAATCGTAGCGGAAGGAGGAGCAGGCTGTACCCTGGAACATGAGGTAAGCCTAGGGATCGCAGCCAAGACACTTCAAAGGGGAGTGGAGCTGGCTTGTGCAATGCAGTTGCCAGTCCATAAGAGTTATGTTGTTCAAGTCCAAGAATACGCTGCAGGCATAGTGGTGCACGCCTTTAATATAAGCACTCCGGAGGTGGAAGCTGGAGGATCTCTATGAGTTCAAGGCCAGCTTGGACACCCGGGATAAACAGAAACACCTGGACACCTTGTCTCAAAAAAAAAAAAAAAAAAAAAAAAAAAAAAAAAAAAAAGTTCTGACGCTGATACAGCAGCATCATTTTCCATAGAATATTAGAACCACAAGGGTAATTGACTAAGAGAAGGTGAACTGCAGCTCTCATGCACACTGAAACTGAAACTGTGAACCACACATCCGCTATATCTATGCCATCTCTCTCTCTCCTCATAGATTTGGATACCATGTCTGCAATAAGAGGGTTTTATGAGGAGGGTTGTCCAAAGAGTACACATTTTTTATTAAGGTGAAGGAATTGCTTAGTTTTGTAGTTTCTGGAAGCCAGTTAAACTAGAAACCAATTTTTATTTCTCCTTCATAGCAAGCAGGACAAGATAGCAACATATGTATATATATATATGTACATATATGTATATATATATATGTACATATATGTATATATATGTATATATATATATGTACATATATACATATATGTACATATATATATATATATACACTATTGCTTTTCTCTGTAGTGGGAATTAAGTTGGGAACTCAGATGTAGACTTTTGTGTTACACTCTACACTGTGGCTGCTGTGCCAAAATTATTTTCTCAACAAAATCCCCAGAGTTACTATGTTAGCTTTGAGAGAATTGCATTATATTTAAAAACTTTAAAAATGAATTGTGGTTGTCGTTTCATGTATTTGCCTAACATCTACTTTCTAGCCATAGCTCACAGACTTGTACATCTGAACATAGTGGGCATTATTATGTTCAAGTTTATTGTATGAAGTTACTTACCGGGTGGTGCACAGTGTGTGTTGATGTGTGTTTGTTGGGAGGATTCTTTCTAAAGAAATTGAAACAAAAGCTTTCAGGTGTCCCTTACTGCAATGAATGACACACAAACACCAGGAAATTGTGTTTTAATGATTTAACTTCCCCCCTCCCATCTAAAATTACATGATGGAGATTCCAGTCACCATGCCATTTTAGAAGTTGTCTCTGAAACAAATGTATTCTCAGAGTCCAATGACATACTGAGAAGTTAAAAATAAGAGCTGAAATGGTTGCTCAGTGGTTAGGAGCACTGGCTGCTCTTCCACAGGACCTGGGTTCAATTCTCAGCACCCTTATGGCAGATCACAGTTGCCTTTAACTCCAGTTCTAGGGGATCTGATACTCTTATATAGATATACATGTATGCAAAACACCAACGCATGTGGGAAAATTGTTAAAAATAACCCATAATTCAGTTTATGGCATCACTAGCTCTCAGCTTACTCTGGTTATCTATCTATCTATCTATCTATCTATCTATCTATCTATCTATCTATCTATCTATCTATCTCTATCTATCTATCTATCTATCTATCTATCTATCTATCTATCTATCTATGTATGCATGTATGTATGTATTTATGAATGTATGAATCTCTCTATGGCTCAAATCAGATTCCATTTAGAAGACACAGCAGAATGAAGTTTCCTAAACTTCATTTAATAGGTGGATTCTCCTTCATCTCTTTTCATGACCAATTCACTTGCATTTGGAAACAAGTTGTTAGTACAATTGAGATCTTTTCAATATGAGTATTGATGATTTTGCCCTGTTTAACATGGTTGTCAGACATCAATGCTTTCTTCGAATTGGTAAATTAAGATGCAAATATGGGTTCTCTCATTATACTTATGGACTTTATAAACTTTTTTCCTTTTGTACATCTATAATAGACAAGTTGAATAGTAGGAATATTTAAGAGCTTTCTTCTCAACCAACTTTTACTTGAAAATCTTCAAATACATAGAGTTGAAAATAATATAACCAAATGACAGTATATTACTTGAACCTTTGACTCAAATTCTAATAATGTGAAGCAATTATTCTTTTTTATTAGATATATTCTTTGTTTACATTTCAAATGATATCTCCTTTCACAGTTTTCCCTCTGCAAAAAACAACATATTCCCTCTTACCTCCCCCTGCTCACCAACCCACCCTCTCCCACTTCCTGGCCCTGGCATTCCCCTACACTGTAATATAGAGCCTTCACAGGGCCAAGGGCCTCTCCTCCCAATGATGACCAACTAGGCCATCCTCTACTACATATGCAGCTGGAGCCATGAGTCCCAACGTGTGTACTCTATGATTTAGTCCCTGGGAGATCCGAGGGTACTGGTTAGTTCATATTGTTGTTTGTCCTAAGGGGCTGCAAACCCTTCAGCTCCTTGGGTCCTTTCTCTAGCTCCTTTATTGGGGACCCTGTGCTCAGTCTAATAGATGGCTGTGAGCCTCTACTTCTATATTAGTTGAAAACTGGCAGAGCCTCTCAGAAAACAGCTATATCCGGTTCCTGTCAGAAAGCACTTGCTGACATCTACAAGTGTCTGGGTTTGGTGATTGAATATGGGAAGAATTCCCAGGTGGGACAGTCTCTGGATTGTCCTTCCTTCACTCTCTGCTCCATGCTTTGTCTCTGAAACTCCTTCTATGGGAATTTTGTTCCCCCTTCTAAGAAGGATGGAAGCATCCACACTTTGGTCTTCCTTCTTGAGTTTCTTGTGGTTTGTGGATTGTATCTTGGGTATTCTGAGCTTCTGGGCTAATATTCATTTATCAGTGAGTGCATATCATCTGTGTTCTTTTGTGATTGGGTTACCTCACTCAGGATGATATTCTCCAGATCCGTCCATTTCCCTAAGAATTTCATAAATTCATTGTTTTTAATAGCTAAGTACTCCATTGTGTAGACGTACCACATTTTATATCCATTCCTCTGTTGAGGGACATATAGGTTCTTTCCAGCTTCTGGCTATTATAAATAAGGCTGCATTGAACATAGTGGAGCATGTGTCCTTACTACACGTTGGAGCATCTTCTGGGTATATGCCCAGGAGTAGTATAGCTGGGTCCTCTGGTAGTACTATGTGCAGTTTCCTGAGGAACCACCAAACTGATTTCCAGAGTGGTTGTACAAGCTTGTAATCCCACCAGCAATGAAAGAGTATTCCTCTTTCTCAACAACCTCACCAGCATCTGCTGTCACCTGAGAGTTTGATCTTAGCCTTTCTGATTGGTGTGAGGTGGAATCTCAGGATTGTTTTGATTTGCATTTCCCTGATGGCTAAGGATGTTGAACATTTCTTTGGGTGCTTCTCAGCCATTCAGTATTCCTCAGTTGAGAATTCTTTGTTTAGCTCTGTATCTTATTTTTAATAGGGTTATTTGATTCTCTGGAGACTAACTTCTTGACTAGTTCTTTGTATATGTTACATATTAGCCTTCTATCGGATAACGATCTTTTCCCAATCTGTTGGTTGCCATTTTGTTGACAGTGTCCTTTGTCTTACAGAAGCTTTGTAATTTTATGAGGTCCCATTTGTCAATTCTTGATCTTAGAGCATAAGTTATTGTTTTTCTGTTCAGGAAAATTTCCCCTGTGTCTATGTGCTTGAGGCTCTTCCTCAATTTCTTTTCTATTAGCTTCAGTGTATCTGGTTTTATGTGGAGGTCCTTGATCCACTTGGACTTGAGCTTTGTACAAGGAGATAGGAATGGATCAATTTGCATTCTTCTACATGGTAACTGCTAGTTAAGCCAGCACTGTTTGTTGAAAATGCTATCTTTTTTTGCACTGGGTAGTTTTAACTCCTAAAAATCAAGTGACCATAGGTGTGTGGATTTGTTTCTGGGTCTTCAATTCTATTCCACTGATCTACCTGCCTGTCATTGTACCAATATCCTGCAGTTTTTATCACAATTACTCTGTAGTTCAGCTTAAGGTCTGGGATGGTGATTCCACCAGAGGTTTGTTTATTGTTGAAAATAGTTTTCCCTATCCTAGATTTTTTGTTATTCCAGATGATTTTGCAAATTGCACTTTCCAAGTCTGTGAAGAATTGAGTTGGAATTCTGATGGGGATTGCATTGAATCTGTACATTGCTATCTGCATGAAGGCCATTTTTACTATATTAATCCTCCCAATCCATGAGCATGGGAGATCTTTCTATCTTCTGAGATCTTCAATTTTCTTCTTCAGAGACTTGAAGTTCTTGTCATACAGATCTTTCACTTGCTTAGTTAGAGTCACACCAGGGTATTTTATATTATTTGTGACTATTGTGACGGGTGTTATATCCCTAATTTCTTTCTCAACCTGTTTATCCTATGTGTAGAGGAAGGCCACTAATTTGCTTGAGTTAATTTTATATCCAGCTACTTTGCTGAAGTTGTTTATCAGGCTTAGGAGCTCTCTGGTGGAATTTTGGGGGTCACTTAAGTATACTATCATATCATCAGCAAATAGTGATAATTTGACTTCTTTCTTTCCAATTTATATCTCTTTGATCTCCTTTTGTTGTCTAATTGCTCTGGCTAGGACTTCAAGTACAATATTGAATAGGTAGGGAGAGAGTGGGCAGCTTTGTCTAGTCCCTGATTTTAGTGGGATTTGCTTCAAGTTTCTCTCCATTTAGTTTGATGTTGGCTGCAGGTTTGCTGTATATTGCTTTTACTATGTTTAGATATGGGCCTTGTATTCCTGATCTTTCCAAGGCTTTTATCATGAAGGTGTGTTGGATTTTGTTAAATGCTTTCTGAGCATCTAATGACATGATCATATGGTTTTTTCCCCCTTTGAGTTTGTTTATATAGTGAATTACCTTGATGGATTTCCGTATATTGAACCATCCCTGCATCCCTGGGATGAAGCCTACTTGATCATGGTGGATGATCGTTTTAATGTGTTCTGAATTTGGTTTGCAAGAATTTTATTAAGTATTTTTGCATCGATATTCATAAGGGAAATTGGTCTGAAGTTACCTTTCTTTGTTAGGTCTTTGTGTGGTTTAGGTATCAGAGTAATTGTGGCTTCATAGAACGAATTGGGTAGTGTACCTTTTGTTTTTATTTTGTTGAATAATTTTAGGAATATTGGTATTAGGTCTTCTTTGAGGGTCTGATCAAACTGCATTAAACCCATCTTCTCCTTGACTTTTTTTTTTTTTGGGTGGGGAGACTATTAATTATTTCTTTCTTTTTTAAGTTTTATTGCATTATAATGAGAAATGCTACATGATTTCAATTTATCTGATTTTGTTAACATTTCAAAACATATTTTAAGTAAATAGAATTAAATCACATTATTGTTTTTCTTTTGTACCCCAACTCCTACCAGAGACCCCCTTCAATACCTGTAATATCTTTTTGTCATATTCTTTAAAATTTATAAAATATCCTAACAATAAAAATGGATATTATAAAAGTTGTTTGATATAAAACAACAATTAATTTAACAGTCTTATGTAGATACTTGTCTATGATAATACTGAAAATATATACATTTTTCTCAATACAAATTTTAAATAACTCCAAGTGTATTAACTGTATATTTCAAAATAATACATCACTATTAATATTTTCTTAAATGAACATAAATATATAAAGTATTTTTGTTTGTTTGTTTTATATTTAGTAGAGCTTAAAATCTTGGCTCTTACTGTGGTAACTTGATACAAGACTTACAAATGTTAAGCAAAGCATTCAGTCTCATCCTTTGTTGTTCTCTTACAAAACCCCTTCCAATTTAATTGTCTACATTTCTTTTGAGTATGTAAATACTTTTAAAATATGTAAGCTGTTCTGAAAACCATAGTATACTGTAAAAACATGAAATAAACAATACTGCTAATACAGAGACTGAGATAGGAGAAGCAAGATCTCAAGACCATTATGTTGTACACAGCAAGACATTGTCCTGAACAAACAAGCTGAAAGTGTACATGGATTGTATAATATTGGACATATTTCTCCAATTACCAAATTAGGGAGACCATTGGATGACAGTCAATAAATTTCTAATTCCTCGTATTTTTTGAATGTCAATTGATTAGAATATGTTGGTAATATTAATTTTCATATTAAGATATTAAGAAAAAGTAATTGAATTCCTGTTGTTTTGGTTGTAAGTGGTGGAATTATGTTTGTGTGAATTTATTGAAAGATTACTTTCCTGTTTCTTCTAGGGTGTAGTTTTGCTCTTTATGTTGATGTTTTCCCTCTATTATCCTTTGTAGGGCTAGATTTGTGGAAAGATATTGTATAAATTTTGTTTTGTCATGGAATATCTTGTTTTCTCCATCTATGGTAATTGAGAGTTTTTCTGGGTATAGTAGTCTGGGCTGGCATTTGTGTTCTTGTAGGGTCTGTATGACATCTGTCCAGGATCTTCTAGCTTTCATAGTCTCTGGTGAAAAATCTGATGTAATTCTGATAGGCCTGCCTTCATATGTTACTTGACCTTTTTTCCCTTACTGCTTTTAAAATTCTTTCTTTGTTTAGTGCATTTGGTATTTTTATTATTATGTAGCAGGAGGAATTTCTTTTCTGGTCCAGTCTATTCGGAGTTCTATAGGCTTCTTGTATGTTCATGGGCATCTCTTTCCTAGGTTAGGGAAGTTTTCTTCCATAATTTTGTTGAAGATATTTACTGTCCCATTACCTTGGTGGTCTTCACTCCCTTCCATACCTATTATCCTTAGGTTTTGTCTTCTCATTATGGCCTAGATTTCCAGGATGTTTTGGGTGAGGAGCTTTTTGCATTTTGCATTTAATTTGACTGTTGTGTCAATGTTTTATATGGTGTCTTCCACCCCTAAGATTCTCTCTTCTACTCTTGTATTCTGTTGGTGATGCTTGCATCTATGACTCCTGATTTCTTTCCTAGGTTTTCTATCTCCAGGGTTGTCTCTCTTTCTGACTTCTTTATTGTTTCTATTTCCATTTTTAGATTCTGGACTGTTTTGCTTATTTCCTTCACCTGTTTGATTGTGTTTTCCTGTAGTTCTTTTGTGTTTCCTCTTGAAGGACTTCTAGCTATTTATCTGTGTTCTCCTATATTTCTTTGAGGATGCTGCTTATGTCTTTCTTAAAGTCCTGTATCATCATCATGAGAAGTGATTCTATATCTGAATCTTGCTTTTCTGGTATGATGGTGGGTCCAGGACTTGCAATGGTGGGAGAATTGGGTTCTGATGATGCTAAGTAACCTTGGTTTGTGTTGTTTATTTTCTTACACTTGCCGGCATCATCTGGTTATCTCTAGTGCTGCCTGCCCTTGCTAAACCTGACTAGTGCCTGTCCTTCCTGTGATCCTGATTGTGTCAGAACTCCTCAGAGTCAAGCTGTCTTTGTGATCCTGTGATTCTAGGATCCTGTAACCCTGGACTTGTTAGAGCACCTGGGAGTGGAGCTTCCTCAGGGTGTTTTGGGAATGACTGCAGAGTTTGAGCCCAAGGTCTGCTCAGGGCACCGGCTGGCCCAGACAGACCGGAAGCAACCCGAGCCACTGGGCTGGCAGAGGTCTTGTGTGCCTGGGTCGTGCTGTTCCCAGTTACTCCAGGTGTTGGGACAGATGTGTGTCCTCCTCACCTCTGATCAACTGTTTCTATTTCTTTAGGGGATATGGGACTATTTAGATCACTTATCTGATCTTGATTTATCTTTGGTACCTGGTATCTAACTAGAAAATTGTCCATTTCATCCAGGTTTTCCAGTTTTGTTGAGTATAAGCTTTTGTAGTAGGATCTCATGATTTTTTGGATTTCCTCAGTTTCTGTTGTTATGTCTCACTTTTCATTTTTGACCTTTTAATTACAATACTGTCTCTGTGCCCTCTATTTAGTCTGCCTAAGGGTTTATCTATTTTGTTGATCTTCTCAAAGAAGTAGATCCTGGTTTGGTTGATATTTTGGATAGTTCTTTTTGTTTCCATTTGGTTGATTTTTGCCCAGAGTCTGATTATTTCCTGCTGTCGACTCCTCTTCCTTGACCAAGTTATCATTGAGTAGAGTGCTGTTAAGAGTCCAAGTGTATGTGGGGTTTCTACTGTTTATGTTGTCATTGAGGAGCAGCCTTAGTCCATGGTGATCTGATAGGATGCAAGGAGATTATTTCAGTCTTCTTGTATCTGTTGAGGCCTGATTTGTGACCAATTATATAGTCAGTTTTGGAGAAGGTACCATGAGGTTCTGAGAAGAAGGTATACCCTTTTGTTTTAGGATAAAAAGTTCTATAGATATCTGTTAAATCCATTTGTTTCATAACTTCTGTTAGTCTCACTGTATCTTTGTTTAGTTTCTGTTTCTATGATCTGTCCATTGTAGAGAGTGGTAAGTTGAAGTCTCTCAATATTATTGTGTGTGGTGCAATGTGTGCTATCAGCTTTACTGTTTCTTTTATGAATGTAGATGCCCTTGCATTTGGAGCTTAGAGGTTCAGAGTTTAGAGTTCACCTTGGTAGGTCATGCCTTTGATAAGTATGAAGTGCCCCTTCTTATCTTTTTTGATCATTTTATGTTGAAAGTTGATATTATTTGATATTAGAATGGCTACTCCAGCTTGTTTCTTGGGACTGTTTGCTTGGAAAATTGTTTTCTAGCCTTTTAGTGTAAGGTAGTATCTGTCTTTGCCACTGAGTTGGATTTCCTGTATGCAGCAAAATGTTGGGTCCTATTTATGTAACTTGTCTGTTAGTCTATGTCTTCTTATTGGGGAATTGAGTCTATTGATCTTAATATATATTAAGGAAAAGTAATTGTTGCTTTCTGTTATTTTTGTTGTTAGAATTGGAATTCTGTTCATGTGGCTATCTTCTTTTAGTTTTGTTGAAAGATTACTTTCTTGCTTTTCCTAGGATGTAGTTTCCTTTCTTGTGTTGGAGTTTTCCACTTATTATCTTTTGAAGGGTTGGATTTGTGGAAAGATATTATATAAATTTGGTTTTGTCATGTAATACCTTGATTTCTCCATCTATGGTAATTGAGAGTTTTTCTGGGTATAGTAGCCTGGGCTGACATTTGTGTTCTCTTAGGGTTTGTATGACATCAGCCCTGGATCTTCTGGCTTTCATAGTCTCTGGTGAAAAATATGCTATAATTCTGATAGGTCTGCCTTTATATGTTACTTTATATTTTCCCCTCACTGCTTTTAATATTCTTTCTTTGTTTTGTGTATTTGGTGTTTTCATTATTATGTGACAGGAGGAATTTCTTTTCGGTCCAAACTCTTTGGAGTTCTGTAGGCTTCTTATATGTTCATGGGCATCTCTTTCTTTAGGTTAGAGAAGTTTTCTTCTATAATTTTGTTGAAGATGTTTACTGGCCCTTTAAGTTGAAAATCTTCACTTTCTTCTATACCTATTATCCTTAGGTTTTGTCTTCTCATTGTGTCCTGGATTTCCTGGATATTTTGGGTTAGGTTCTTTTTGAATTTTCATTTTCTTTGACTGTTCTATCAATGTTTTCTATGGTTTCTTCTGCACCTGAGATTTTCTCTTCTATCTCTTGTATTCTGTTGGTGATGCTTGCATCTATGGATCCTGACTTCTTTCCTATGTTTTCTATCTCCAGAGTTGTCTCCCTTTGTGTTTTCTTAATTGTTTCTACTTCCATTTTTAGATCCTGGATGGTTTTGTTTGATTCCTGTATTAGTCAGGGTTCTCTAGAGTCACAGAACTTATGGTAGTCACTATGTAGTAAAGGAATTTATTGATGACTTACAGTCTGTAGTCCAACTCCCAACAATGGTTGGCAGCAGCTGTGAATGGAAGTCCAAGGATCCAGTAGTTGCTCAGTCCCACAAGACAAGCAGGTGAAGCAGAGAGAGCCTTCCTTCTTCCAATGTCCTTTTATAGGTCTCTGGCAAAAGGTGTGGCCCAGATTAAAGGTGTGTGCCACCACACCTTTAATCCCAGATGACCTTGCTTGAACTTGTAGATCTTCCAATCTTAATCTTCTAGGATTCATAGCCACTATGCCACCACACCTTTAATCCCAGATGATCTTGAACTCATAGATCTTTCTATCTTAATCCTCTGGGATTCATAGCCACTATACCTCAAGATCTCCATGCCAAGATTCAGGTAGGAAACTTGTATCTTTCAGCCTCCAGATTAGGGCCAGGTGAGCCTTCTAATTCTGGATTGTAGTTCATTTCATATATAGTCAAGTTGACAACCAGGAATAGCCACTACAATTCCTTCACCTGTTTGATTGTGTTTTATTGTAATTCTTTAGGGGTTTTGTGTATGTGTGTGTGTGTGTGTGTGTGTGTGTGTGTGTGTTCTCTTTAAAGGCTTCTACTTGTTTACTTGTGTTCTCTTGTAATTCTTTAAGGGATTTTTGTGTTTCCTCTTTAAGGACTTGTACATGTTTACCTGTGTTCTCCTGTATTTCTTTAAGGGAGTTACTTATGTCCTTCTTAAATTCCTCTATCAGCATGATGAGATATAATTTTAAATATGAATCTTGTTTTTTCGGCGTTTTGGGGTATCCAGGACTTGCTGTGGTGGGAGTACTGGTTTCTGATGATGCCAAGTAGTCTTGGGTTCTGTTGGTAAGATTCTTGAGCTTGTCTTTCATCATCTGGTAATCTATAGTGTTAGATGTTCTTGCTGTCTCTGGCTGGAAGTTGTTCCTCCTGTGGGTCTGTAAGCCTGTGTCAGCAATCCTGGGAGATCAGCTCTCTGCTGGTAAGACAGGTGCACAGAGGGCTGTGGATCAGCTGTCCCCACTGGGTGTAGATGGAGGCAGGAAGGACCCTGTCCCAGCTGCTCTGCCATTTCTGTGGCCTGTGCCTCTTGGCTGGTCCTGCCTTAGAAAGTCACCAGAGAGAAAATGGCCTCAATTATTTTTCAGATCACATTTAGACCTTTAAGGAAGTGTGTGACCCGAGTCCCTTGTCTAGCTTACATGAGTACTGCAAACACTTGATGTTGAGGCAAACATACAGAAAAAAATCTATACATGCAAAATAAAATAAAGTTAAAAAACTTACAAGACTACAAACAAATATACAGGAAAAGCTACCATTTTCAAACTTTTAATGTTGCCTCATTCATCACCTTTATGTAAATAATTATTAGTTTTGTTCTCATCTAATTTCTATTTAAAATGAAAATTGTATATGTTGATCGTGTATAATATGGTGCTTTGAATCATAAATGGTGCAGATCATAATCACATATTGTACTTGTTAACTTTCTTTTATTAAAGTAATTATGTTAATTTTATTTTTTATTTCTTTTCTTTATTATTAGATATTTTCTTTATTTACATGTCATATGATACCTCTTTTCCAAGTTTCCTCTCCGAAAGAAATAAAAAAAGTAAAATAAAATAAAAATAAAACAAAAACAAAAACAAAAATCCTGTTCCATCCCCCTCCCCCTGCTCTCATCCCCACCCTCTCCTGCTTCCTGGCCCTGGCATTCCCCTACACTGGGGCATAGAACCTTCACAGGGCCAAGGGATTCTCCTCCAATTGATGACTGACTTGGCCATCCTCTGCTACATATGCTGCTGGAGCCATTAGTCCCACTATGTGTACTCTTTGGTTGGTGGTTTAGTCCCTGGGAGCTCTGAGGATACTAGTTAGTTCATATTGTTGTTCATCCTAAGGGGCTGCAAACCCTTCAGCTCCTTGGGTCCTTTCTCTAGCTCCTTCATTGGAGACCCTGTACTCAGTCCAATGGATGTCTATGAGCCTCTATTTCTGTATTAGTGCAGTTTTGTCTAGGACCTCTCTTTAAGATCACTTTAAGAATCATTTACTTTTTGGGTTGTTCTTCAAGGCATGTGTCTTCTGTGCTTACCAACAATTTTTTTTCCAAAACAGGGTTTCTTTATGTAGCCCTGGCAGTCATATGTCACCATTGCCTAGCTCCACCCACCATTTTATTGAGAACATATTTTCACTCTGACTCCTGTGTTTTTACTTTTTTTATTAGATGTTTTCTTTATTTACAATATCTCCTTTTCCAGGTTCCCCTCCAAAATAAAACAAAATAGAATAAAATAAACAAAAACTAAAACAAACCCCTGTTGTCTCCCCCCTCCTCCTGTCCCACCCTACCCCCTCCTGATTACTGGCCCTGGCATTCTTCTACACTGGGACATAGAACCTTCACAGGGCCAAGGGCCTCTCCTCCCATTGATGACCGACTTGGTCATCTTCTGCTACACATATGCTGCTGGAGCCATTAGTCCCACCATGTGTACTCTTTGGTTGGCGTTTTAGTCCCTGGGAGCTCTGAGGGTGCTAGTTAGTTCATGTTGTTCATCCCAAGGGGCTGCAAACCCTTCAGCTCCTTGGGTCCTTTCTCTAGCTCCTTCATTGGGGACCCTGTACTCAGTCCAATGGATATCTGTGAGCCTCTATTTCTGTATTAGTCGGATACTGTCAGAGCCTCTCAGGAGACAGCTATATCAGGCTCCTGTCATCCAGCAATTGCTGGCATCCAAAATAATGTCTAGATTTGGTGATTGAATATGGGAAGGATTCCCATGTGTAACAGTCTCTGAATTGTCCTTTACTTTTCACTCTTTGAGAAATTTCTTGCAGTGTAGCAGAGCAAGATGGCCCAGAGTCAATGTAGGAACCTCATGTTCCAGCATTGTGTATGAGTTCATATACATACAAGGCTACCTGTGTGTATACACAGTCAAATCTGCACTTATGAGACACTGTGAACTGTATTATCACTACTTTCATTCGAATGTGACACTGCTTGCTCTAGTTTTATCCCTTTGGTTTCAATATCTACTCCCTCCTCCAAAAATTACTTCCAATGTCTTTACATATCTGATCAACCATATATATGCACTCATCCTTTCCAAGTCATCTTCCTCTTTCTCATAGGACCACCTCACTCGAAATTAGCTATACCAACACAAATGTAAAGGTGGCTTTCAACATTTGGCTTTTGAGGCTTCAATGTTTGTATTGGTGTGAAGTCCATTCCCCAAGCTTCCCAAACCATCCTTATTCACCCTTGTACTAGCTTTGGATGCGCACCCTCTTCATGTTACTCAGCTTCCAGGCTAACACCATGTACACCCCATCTCCTTCCTCCATGCTCATCTTGCTACTTGCCCCAAGCTCCCCTTTGTAGGGATGCATCAATTACTTTTCTTGGGCACTGACCTTCCATGTTGTACTTCCACCATCATGGGTGCCCTCTTCATCCTCTTTATGTTCCAGCATTTGGTTCACCAGCCATTTCTGCCTCCTTTGAGGGCTCTCATCTCTTCCTGCTCTTAGACTTAGTCTTCAAACAAGACCATTCCACAATCTCACAAATGTCACAGCGATTGGTCTGAGCTCATAGTGCTCCTGTTTTACATCCAGTATTTGATTTGTTTGATCTCTTACCCCTTGAGTAGAATGCTTTTTCCTCCTTTTGGGTTCTAACTCACTCAGCAAAGCAGTTGTCACAGCTACCTGTAATGGAACTCCTTCAGAATCAGGATTGCTTCTCTAGTTTAGTTCTAGCTCCCACTGGAAATCTGCTAAGCACAGAGACAATCCCCACCCTCCATCTTACTGACCCAAAGACTACACTCACAACCCTAGTGTCTGAGCCCTCACCAAATTTTTACTGCAGGTTTTCCAACTTTTCTTCTACTCTTCTACTAATGATAATGATACAATGAAGGGGAAGGAGACAGGGTGAGAATGGCTCACAGCAGTCCTTACCAAAACTATAAAGAAACACAGTTTTCCATCTTATACAGTGCATGCCATGCCTTCTTGTTGTGGACTTTGTCTTTCTATAACTAAAGTCAAAATAAATTCATTATAGCCAAATTTGTTTCTGTTCCAAGTATTTTATCACAGCAACAGAGATGAACCTGGACTGTCTCTCAATGCCTTTCTTTCTAAGTTTCTGTGTTGGTCTGGTCACATCTTATTTCACTGATATTGGTAGCCTTTCCATTCTATATCAGCTACCTTCATCATGTGCTTTGTGAAATGCCTAGTGATGTGCTTTGCATATTTGTACAGTAAAGCTCTTCATCTTTTAAAGTTTGACTTAGAGGACTTCCTTACTTAATCTGGAGAAGCCTTCTCTTTAGGAAATACTGTCTTTATCTGTGATGTGGATTTCCATGTTATCAGGTAGTAACTTCATGAACAGAATTTTCTGGTTTTTAAGACTTCAAATGTATCTATTGCCCCTGTTCTTTTTCCAGTTTATCCAACCCCACTTTCTCCTGAATTCAAAAGTTTGTTATTGCTCTTTTTCTCCCACAATTTTACTCATTTCAAACAGTCAATGTTTGTGTTATTACTTTTCAGACTTTGATTTTTAGTTCACTGCATTCTCATAACTCCTACCTCCCATTCTTTGGGTTTATTTAGCTAATTCACACCTACCTATGTCTGCAAATAACAAACTTTGTTTTCATAGCTTCCTTCTCCAATAATGTGAGGATTAAAGCCATTATGCATTTCTGTTAAAACTGTGTTGAGCTTTTTTCCACACACATGTAAATGGGACTCCCCATCTGTTCTGGGGTAGTCTTTAACATGTGGGTTCTTCTAATCCATATGTCAGTGAGAAATGTTTTGCCTGTTTCATTTCCAAACATTTCTGTGTCACTGCTGCTTTACTCTCAAAAAGTTTAACTCACTACAGTGAGGCAACTATTTTGGAGAGCTCAGTCCCGTGAGGTTAATTTTGTCTGCTGTATAGTCCGAGATGCTTCTGAACAATATTCTACAAACACTTGGAAGGAATGTTTGTTCTACTACTATTAGATGCCATGTCAGCTGTCAAATGGATTGCTTGAATTTTCCATCATCTTTACTGCATCCAGCTCTCTGAGCGGCCAATCACCCATTGGAAAAACATTAACAGCTCCCATCACAACTGTGGGTTCACAAACCCCACAGCTTGGCTCCTACTGTTAAGTATTTCTCTTATATGAATCCTGCCTGTTATTAGCTGGATACATATTTAAAATAGTTATACATTCTTACAATTACCATTTTATTAACAAAATCTCAGTTTACGGTACTACATCTTGCCTTGTAACTGTCTTTGCATAATGTGAACATGAATTGGTTTTACTATTTCCCGTATCTTTTCTGTCCTCTTACTTGTTACTTTTCTGTGTCCTTATACTTCATGTCTTCACAGACTTCTCAGGGATTTCATGAGGACTTGTGGTAATTGCTGGGCCCTATATTAAATCTTTCTTTCAAATACATACTAGGTCTGTTGGAAGCTCAGCTAAGCCTTTCTTTCTTTTGCTCGTTTTGTCTCCTCTTGGGAACCTTCAGTTTTATCACATGGAAAATCCACCGTACAATGGACTTACACCCCTTCTTCCCCTTCTCCTCCCAGTGAATGGTTCCACTTGGGTCATCTGCTTTATAATTTTCTGATGTTCTTAATCAAGTGTTTAGGGCTGATTTTCTTCACAAACTGCATGTTTTTATAATTTAATGCACTATAAACAAATAAAACATTATTTACAAATTTGGGGGCAGGTAAGAATGTGCTCAAATATAATATACACCTGCATGTAGATGCCTGTATGTAACACAGTACAACAAATACATTAATTCTCTTTTAAACTATTTTGCCCTCTTCTTGCCCACCTTTTCTCATGGTTACAACTGTCTGGATAAATTTGGTCTATTATTGCTGGAACTGAGCTCTGTCACTGCTAACTAGTAAAGACAGACAATAAGCTGCCAGGGTGGAGAGTGATGTCCATGTCTGCTTTGCCTGGTTTTCCTTGCTTTCCATGGTTTTTCCTTTGTATTGTTTTATTCCCACTTCTTAAGATGCTATCATGGCTTTTCTGCATTTTTAAAAGTAACTGCACATTTATCATAAAAACTACCTACCAGATGGAATGAATTCATCACACAAATATTCCATTGGGAGGTACTTTTGAAAATATATAATTGGAAATACCATATACATTTTATTTCCAATGCTTTCTGACTCCTGATGTATTCCAAGTATTGTTACATATTTCCTGGTTATGTTTTATTATTCTTTTTGTTGAAGTAGTAGACAAAGAAAGGTAAATGATTAGATTTTAGTTCTTTGAAGTTTATTAGTTGTGTTTGGTTTTGAGATTGTACGTGAACAGACATTTAAAGTGTTTAGAATGCGAATTAAAAGAAGTTGTTTTTCATTTCCTAAGAAGATTTTATGGAAATAAACTACATCTAGTTTGTTGAACATGTTTTTTGAGTGGTTTATAGCCTTACTAAGCTTAGGGATATCTTTTGTCTGTATAGTGTTCTGTGCCTGTTTGTCCAAGAAATCTTTACCTATAAGGTCTGATATGGCTAATCCTGTCAATTCGCCTAGTCTCAGAATAACTACAAGAAACACACTTCTGGGTATTTCTAGATAAGTTTACCTGAGAGGGAAGACACCTTCCTTGGATGTAGGTGGCATCATCATATAGGTGGGGTTCCAACTGAGTAAAAGGTGATAACCAATATTTATGCCTCCTGATTACAGATGCAATGAAATCAGTTGCCTCATGCTCTGTTGCCATGATTTCCCCTTGATGATAAACCAAATTCTCAGGCAGTGAACCAAAAAAATTCCACCTTCCTTAATATGCACTGGTTGGGTATTTTGTCACAGAGATGAAAAATGCAACCAGATTTTACTTGCCAAAATGATAGACACCAGTAAAGCAGCTAAGGTTTCTTTTGTGACTATTCTTGAAGATAAGTATGGTATGATGAACATATAATCCACCTAGCCTGTTTGCTCTCTTTTCTCCTCTATGTCCACTCCTGATGATCCCTGGGCTCCTGTGAGTGGAACTTGGCTGCAGATTGACATTAGCAATAGAAGACCCAAGGCCCTGTTCAGGAGCTCTGCTGTTTCATGCCCATGCCTGATGGCCCTGCAGACTCTGTTTTGTCCACAGCCAGGCTTCAGGGTAACAGAATGGTACATTTTATCCCAGATTGTAATTTCAAAAGAAATATCTTCCTCCATAATGTTTATAATTTTACTTCATTATTTACATCCTGTATGATCCTATGATCAATCTATAATGTACTTAGAATGTGATGCAATCATTTGACTTCTGAGTATTCTGACCTTAAAAATATATTGGTTGAATGTAATGAATATAATATCTTTAATAAATGGGAACTAGAGGTGTAATGCTACTCAACTGAGAGCCTCCAGATGTGATTGGAGAGGGAAGGACTAAAGCAGCTATGGAGGCTTGGTTGGTCTGATCCTAAGTAACTTTATGCAACTTGTGGTAGGCCAGGCTGACTGTTTGGGAGTCTCTGTAAAACTGCTTTCAGCAATTTCTCTAGACCCAGCAGCTACTCCCGATTGTCTCTGTACTTTGAGGATAATACAGTGACATTCTGAGCTAACCTTGTGGATGGGTGTGTTTAGAAGTCTCTGCAAAACATCATATTTCATGACAAGCCTTCTTTAACGTTCTTCATTTAAAAAAATTAGTTCTACCTGTATTCCAAACTTCTGGGCTAATAACCACTTATCGGAGAGTGCCCAGAAGTTTGGAATACAGGAAGAACAACCCACAAACCACAAGAAACTCAAGAAGAAGGAAGACGAAAAGGTGGACATTTCATTCCTTCTTAAAAGGGGGAACCAAATACCCATAGAAGGAGTTGCAGAGATTAACTATGGAGCAGAGACTGAAGGAAGGACAAGCCAGCCTAAATATAGCTATCTCCTGTGAGGCTCTGACAGTACCTGACTACTACAGATGTAGAGGCTCACAGCCATCCATTGAACTGAGTACACAGTCCCCAATGAAGGAGTTAGAGAAAGGACCAATGGAGCTGAGGGGTTTGCAGCCACTTAGGACGAACAACAATATGAACTAACTAGTACCCTCAGAGCTCCCAGGGTCTCAACCACCAACCAAGGACTGCACATGGTGGGTCTGATTGTTCTGGCAGCATGTGTATAGTAGAGGATTGCAAAGTCAATCATCAATGGGAGGAGAGGCCCTTGGTCCTGTGCAGGTTCTGGGCCCCAGTATAGGGGAATGCCAGGACCAATAAGTGGGAGAAGGTGGGGTGGCAGGCATGGGGAGGGGGAGGCAACAGGGGTTTGTTCTTGTTTTTGTTTGTTTGTTTGTTTGTTTTTTGGAGGGGAAACTGGGAAAGGAGAAATTTACATAATTTACATGTAAATAAAGAAAATATCTAAAAAAAAAAATTAGTTCTAAACCCAAGCTAATTCATATCCACTTAAATGAACTAAAATGGTTTAAAAAAACAAAGCCCCCAAATTTGGGAAGGAAAAATAGATTGGGAGAGGAGAAGATGTAGCATAGGGAATAAATAAAGTTATCAAATAATGAAATGAAGAGAAATGAAAAGGGTATCTGTCTCAACATATTTGAAATTATTTGCTACTTTAATCACTGAGTGATTTGGCTTTTGAGGTCAATAACTAAAGACAACTTTTTCTGAATACCCATGTCCTCCCTTAAGGAGAGAATATAAGGAAATAAAGGAAGGAAAAGGAAAAGAAGGAATGATAAAGAAAGGAAGGGAGGCAAAGAAGAAGGAAGGGAGGATGGGATGGATGGAGGGGAAAAGTGCAGGAGGAAAGAGTAAGTTTGTATACCCTGAGTTAACCTCAGGACACAGCATCTCATATCAGCAGAGCTGCATCCTGGAGCCAATGACATATTTAGAGGAATGGGCACTTGTGTCTCACACAGTTTAGGGCATACTACACATTATGTTTTAAACATTGTCATTAATTTTTACATAATGCTGATATAACTAACATACTTTAATTACTATACAGAAAAGTATATTCAAATTGCAAGAACAGTAACACGATAGTTCTATTGATTCCTTGTGGCAGAGTACAAAGCCTGGCAATGCAATGCCTCCCTTCATAGCATCATTCAATTACATAATAACTTTGAGAGGTTTGTCCAAAGCAATGGGTTATCTTTGTTGAATGACCAGTACCATTGTTACTGGAGAGAGGAGTCAATGACTGTTCACAGTACCCAACCCTACAAAAACACTTTGCAGATAAAGGCTTCCTTTTGACACACAATATTTGTCAATGTGGAATTTCTCCAGGTATTCTGTCACCCTTACTAACTGGCATAGTATTGAGAAGAGACTTGTTTATTCCTACCCATAACTGTATCCCAAAGTATCCCACATGAGATTCAGAGGCAACAGCTCTGTCTTTCCTCTTGAAAAAAAAAAAAAAAAAAAGGTGGAGTGGTGGTAGTGGTGGTGAAATACAGGAGTCTAGAAACACTGCCAAATTCAGATCATTCATTTAATGACAGTCCCCTCCTCTTGATCCCTAAAGTAAGTGATGTGAAGGATTTTTGGGTTTGTGTGAAAAGAAAAAATGAAGATAACGATGACTTTGAAAAGAGTTGTGTGGTTTGGGGCTTTAGCACTTGAAGACTAACTGCTTGTTTGACTGAGGTTTGAAGCACCCCAGCCTAGTACTCATCTGGTGTCAGTAGCATCTAGCTCAGCATTCCTACATCAACTAATGTGGTGGATGAAACGAAATAAATCTTCTGGGACAAACTATACCTGATTTTGACTAACAGACTTTCCAGAAATTGATTCTAGTATTTCAGAGTCATGAAACCAGAAGAAAGTGTTCAGTGGGAGATTACAAGGCAAATGCAATGTATCTGCCAATGCATTTGAAAGTTAAGTCACAGATTAAGCATAAGATGTGCTTGCTGTAGAATAAACTCCAACTTCGTTAATTTCTACGATTACTTTGGATATTCAGTCCTTGCCTTGGTTTTGAACCTGCAATGTGTGGGCAGCTTTGCAAGTTAGTTTTGTCCTTATCTTGCAGTCTAGCTTCATAATATTTTCAAGCCACAAAATTACAACATATTTCTAAAAAAACACCCTATAATCTTCCTTTTAAAAAATTAGCACCATGAAGAAGGCACACTCTGTGTGACAGCCATGGTAGTGACAGTGTGATTTGACAGGCTATAAGAGCCACACTGGTGACTTGAATCATCCTTAAAACAACTGGTTGTCTTATGTTGACCATCTCCACAGAACAAAATTATCTTTCAATAATGAAATCATTTCAAGTGACCCAAACATGTTCACAAAATCTACCTAGAATATGACAAATCAATATTGTCAATAATGTGATGTGCTCTTTTCTCATTTTTATTAAATCCGTAATCCCTAGTTTTAGATACTTAATGTCTATCAGTAGTTAGTTAATACTGTGATACCAGCTATGCTGTAAAATAGTGTTATTGGTAAGTGAACGCTACTTTTAAAACTCTTGTGATCAAGCTTTTTGTATGTATGTGATTAAAAAATACTTCTTTGTAGTTGAATTCTAATTTAAGTCTAAAGATTAGAGTACACTATAGCTGGACTATGCCTCCCACTATAGTGGTAAGTTACATACAGACACATGTGTGATATCGTATTAACTAAACCAATGACAAGAATTGAGGTATATCCACATAGTCCTGAGTTTGGATTGGATCATTTAACAAATAGACGTTTTATCACCTAACTATCACTTTCTTACTTTGTTGATTATGTTTTAGTGATAAACTGTGCTCACAACACTGACAGAGAAGACAAGTTGAGATCTGAAATGTATTGTGTCAAATCAACTGTCAATTGCTCATGGGTCAAAGGCATAGAAAGAAGGCACTGGACATTGAAGGGCTATGTAGCCCATGAAAATACTGTAAACGTACAAGGTTTGGAGTTTCTTTAGAGCAAAAAGAGTCACATTTTGTAAACAGCTTTTGCCTAATGTATGTATACAAATGGATAGAGCTCAAAAAGGCTTCATGATGCAAAAATCAGCATTTCAGAGAAATTTTAAAAGTTTTGCTTTATAATCAAATGAGTTAATCTCTAGGTGTTGTCTTGCATTCTTTAACTCTTAAGGAGACAAGCTGGCTTCACACAATACCTGCACTTAGAGACCTGTACCCACCATGGTGTTGAAAGCAGTCAACAGAGCAGAGACACTGCCTTTAAAAACCTTCAGACTGTCTTTTATAAAAATTCACTTAGTCTCATGGAAAAAGGAATTCTACCTTTCTCAGGAAAGGCTATCTGGGATTCTGACTGAAGCTAATTTTCACTTGACACTGTTAAGGATGCATGGATGCTATGATTTTTACCCAGTGTTTGTTAGTAAATGAGATTTCCCAAGATTTTGATTTTGGCTTTCATTTGTGCATTTTACAACAACAGACATTTTGTGACTTGGTGGGTCTCTTTTCTAGCTTTCTCTTTGAAATAACCTTTTTCTTGTCAGAAGGGAGACGGAAAACACTCAACAGGAGACAGTGGAGATGTGCAGTTGTCCTGCGTAGTGACAGAGCACCTGCTTCTCCACCCCCAGGCCATTGTTTCACTTTAAGTAGCAACAATCCATGATTTCCCAGATTCTGAATCCACAGGCTCCACCTGTAACTGTTTACAGGACCCCAGAGTCCTGGGATTGCCCAGTGGATGATGCCAGCCTATATTCTCTTCTGATAGCACAGTGCCAGTCTCTATTAAAGTGCATAAAGACTCTGAGTTAAAAATAAAAGAAGGAAAGAAAAACAAATGGCTACATGGCTTCCAGCATCCAGCCCGAAACCCAGAGGCAACAGTGGATACAGAAGTGGCCCAGAGTTTCCCCACTTGTGTGTGTGGATTAGACTGAAGTTTTGCCCTTCAGGGATTTGTTATCATTTACTGAAACATTCTTCCTGATGTTACCATATTCAACATCCAAGTTTTCTTTCAACTTGTTGAGCTCAAAGTCATGAATAATTTTAACAGTCATTAACTTTTCTCGTTTGATTTTCTCCACGACATCTTTGGGAACATCTGGTATCATCCAGGCCAATAAAAATTTAAGCAGAAACACGACATGCTAAAAGAGAGAGATAAAGGAAGACCAGTCAGACATACTGCTAGGATCATCAAGAATTTTACCAAGTAGTAAGGACTTTTTTGTTTGTTTGTTTGTTTGTTTGTTTGTTTGCATTCTCAAACTTGAAGAGTGTGCTTTCAGGTGTAGGGGACTCTGTTAGCATCTACAACAACTATGTTGTCCAATAGGGAATAACTTGTTTGTGAGGTTTCATACTGGCAGGTGAAAGAATTCTAAGAGTTTGCTCATTATAAGGTCACTAATAATGAAGAAGACTGGATGGCATTGTACTTTATAACAGCATTAGAAGCTGGACAAAATAGAGCAATGTCTTAAATGATTTTCAAGATTGTCAAAATTAAGGTTAAAAAAATTAATGGAAACAATTTTAGGCTTTTGATTCCAGAACAAACAAATGTAATATTTATAAGAAACTTTTCAATATTCAAGATTTCAAAACCAAACCACTTGTAATTTTTCTTCACAGAGTTCCTGAAATCTAACAAAATTACGTGGTAAATCCAGGGGAATATTGAAAGGGGTTTACTGTCTAGAAGACTGATGTGTATGTGTGTGTGTGTGTGTGTGTGTGTGTGTGTATACACAATTATTTTGAATAGCAGGAGGAAGATGATGGTATATATATGAAGATAGTGTCATGTGCTCTTGTTTGTGATATGCCATTCTAAGATGTCAGCAATTATAACCTAGCACTAAAATATGCCTTCAAAGTTGAAAGTTTGAATACGTATTTCAAGATTGTCAAAATTAAGGTTAAAAAAATCAGTGGAAATAACTTTAGGAGTGTTATGAAACAGAGCCTTCAGAGCAGGTGTTCTAAAAATCAGCCTTTTCCTGACCTTGCTGCCATTTCCTTTATTTAGCTGTTGCCAAGGTGTGTTTACCAGTTGTCTGTGAATAAGAAGCTTCCATGGAGACATTGCAATTTATGACAACAAATGATCTTTTTAAAAGAAAGGTGAAGAAGCAAACTTCTTTATGGCAGGTGTGTTTAGAAACAGCTCCTTTGGAGGACAAAATAGAAGGGAGATAAAAATTAGCTGGAAAGAGTCCAGGTCAGCTTACTTCCATTACTATGATGAAGGTCATCTTGGCGGCAAGGACATGCCAGAATTGCATGTTATGGCTATATTTATTCTCATGATCAGGAGGGTATCTATAATCTCTGTACCTAAAAAGGAAAAGGAACAAAAAATGAACCATAGGTAGGTGGACATCTAGGTATAGAGAAATTATCTATGGTGGATAGATAGATATAATAGATGATAGACAGATGATGGAGAGATAGATAATCTAGGATAGATACAGATGGTAGTTAATAGATGATAGCTAGGCAAACAGACAGAGACATGTGGGTAGATAAGAGATAGATGATCTGTGACAAAAAAATAGGTAGGTAGACGATAGATATAGATGACAGGTAGACAGAACAACAGATGGATGACAGGTATTTAAGGAAAATTTAATGAAGAGACCTGGAATAAGTTTTATTATTTCTCTTAGGAGATTGGGTACCAATGTAGGTCACAAGAAAATAACAGATCTTAAAACCTTTTCCTATTCACACCGCTCCAGGCTTTTGCTACTTACAGTATATCCCTATAATAGGAGATAAACAGAGGATCTCCTTTAGTCTAATGCAAACATCTCTCAGTGATAAAGCTGCCATGGCATCTTATTGAAATCCTCCTCCTATCTGACCCATCTGACTATGTGGACCACTTCTGGGCCCCTGAGACTCTTGTTTTCTTTTAGATGTATCAATGAGGCAATGTTCTTTTTCTGGACCCTTTTCAGGTCTCAGATTTTCAGATTACTCTCTACTACAAAGGCATCAGACTGATGTTCTTCAAAATGCAGGCCAGCTTTCACAAAGTTATGAAGCCAAGAAATCAGACAACAGAGATTTCAGTCCTGAATACTGAGCCACAGTCCCTTAGTATCCAAGTGTGCTATAGATCAGGGGTTTTGTTTGTCTGACTGTCCTGTAATGGTTTTCTTGCTTTATTAGGAATTCCCAAGGAAGAATGCAGGGTGAGGTTGAAATTAAGATTAACGGTTTTTGTATATATATGTGTGTATCTATGATTTATCTCCTATCTATCTGTACCATCTATTTCTATCATCTATATATCATCTAACACCTCTGCTTATCAATCTATCTATCACCTACATATGATATAACTATCATATATTTATATCATCTAGCTATTCATCTCTATCATCTATCAATTATATGTCTCTATCATCTATATTTTTTTATCTTTACTATATATGCCTATCACCTATTATCTCTATGTCTATCAACCTATCTTCATTTTTTATCTACCTAGACCATCTATGTCTATTATCTATATGTCTATGAATTTATGGATCTATTTATATATGTATGTATGTATTTATCTATCTATTTTCTATTTATCATCTATCAACCAAACTACTTGCCTATCTCCATCAGCTATCTTTCATCTATATATCTCTATTATTAACCCACCTAATATTGACAATTATTTTTATATTCTGTGGTATAAAGATCTCCACAGAACATGATACACTATGATAGTAACAGTTCACATGTCCCACCTCATTCATTCTATGTTGAAGAATACCTTTAAGTGGAATGATGGCTGGTGAACTGGCCTCATTAATATATAAGTAATATATATTAATATGTATAATATATATATATAATTGTTATTTCTCCATTTCTTAGTATATTTTCTAAGAATAAATGGTAAAATTCAGGTAATTAACTATACTGACTAATAGAAAGATGTTATAAATAAAGTCCAGGGAGCATGAGCTAGGTAGCAATATTTTCAAGAATAATTCAAAAATAGGAAATTATTTTAAAAATAATATGATCTCTATTTATAACATCCTTTCCTTTTATACAGTTTGTCAGGTAGTACAATGTGTGAATTCCAGAACTGATGTATGGTATTAACTCAAGAAATCTGTTGTCTCTGGTAAACTTTTTAGACAATAGGACACACGTTAGGAAAAAGATAATTTAAGAAAGACATTAAAAGTACAGTGCTTCACCAAATAAAGAGCAATACAAACCAGAAAAAAAAAGTAGAGTGCTAAAACTTAGACAAAAGAAGACCTGCAGGTGACGAAGTCTTTCTTCTCCATGGGCGCTGTGTGGTTGGGAAAGTCAGCTGTCAGGAACACTGACAGGCTGTTATTGACATATCCTCTCAAGGGCTCTGTGGAATTCGTTGAGTAGGCATAGAAGTAAACTAACCGAGGGATGATGTCAGATGTGAATGAGACAATGAAGGCCTGATGGGCAAAGGGAGAGAAAGATGATGAGCTCAGCTCAGTGCTCAAAGTCTGACTTATACGCAAGCCCACTTTTGTGAGCTGCATGAAAGTTAGATGACTCAAACACAACTCTAAAACATGCAAAGGCTCACAGGTAGCCTGAGATTAATTTTCCAAGATTTCCTAACTACAAAGGAGCTAAGTTAAGAATTGAACCTATGGGTATTTCCCGCTCCAAAGCATGTTCATTGTTCTTGGCCTTGTCATGTTTCATGTTTCTGGTTGACACATCCACTGTCCTTAAAAAGAATTCCCACTGTCCTGGCTAGGAGAGAGATAGGCAGGGATAGGAGAATTCATTGGTCTGTATCTCTGGGCATTTTTGTATCTATATGTGTATTTCTGTTTGTATTCATCTGTATATATTCTTAAAATCTCTGTGTATGTGCTTATAGGTGTATATGTCTGTACAGATATGCATGGATGTACCTATGTGTATTCATGACTGTGTCTCTCTGTCTGTGTATAGCAGTGTCTTGTGTCTGTATACTGAGTGTGTCTATAGTAGGCTGATGAATGAAAGAAAGGTCTTTGGGTTGACACTTAATTGTTGTAGCTTACTACAAGTAATTTCAAAGATTCATTCTATAGTGGTGCTATTTTTCTAAAGTAAAATAATCACAGAAATAGTTTGTACATTGTAGATCACATGAATGCACTTAGAACCATCTATCTGATTCTGGCACCAGTGCATGTAGTGGTATACATTTAAAAACCTTTTTCTGGAGCTGAAGGGGATTGCAACTCTATAAGAAGAACAACAATATTAACTAGCTGGACTCCCCACCCCCAGAGTTCCCAGGGACTAAACCACAAACCAAAGAGTATACATGGACAGATCCATGGCTCCAGCTACATGTATGGTAGAGGACTGTCTTATCTGGCATCAATGAAAGGGGAGGCCCTTGGTTCTGTGGAGGCTGGATGCCCCATCCTAGGGGATGATAGAGCAGTGAGGTAGGAGTGGCTGAATAGGTGGAGGAGCACCATCTAGAGGTAAAGGGGAGCAGGGATGGTTTGTGGAAGGGAGACGGGAAGGAAGACAACATTTGAAATATAAATAAGGAAAATAACCAGATTTTAAAAGATAAAAAAATAAAAAATAAAAAGCCTTTTCTTGTCTTCTATGGTAATGAGTTATATTTTGTATTTCTGTTGCTTATTGAATACATCTGACATTCTTTTCTTACAATTAGTAATTTTAAAACAGATTTTTAAAAACTGGCACAGAGCAGTGTTTCATAGTTCTCATGGGTTTGGAGTTTTCTTTTTGTTTATTTTTTCCAACAAATTAGCTCTTGTTTTATGCGGTATTTGTATACATTATTCTTTTATTTTATAAATTGACTATGATTAATTTTTGTTTTTATTTCTTTACTGCTTCTATTCATGTGTCTCTGAGTTTTCCTTTGGCAGCTGAAGTCATATGCTTAGGTTAGGTTTTCCTGTTTTAGTTTTTAATGAGCATTATCAGCTAAGGATTTTTCTGTAATTTCTCCATGTTCCCATTGTTTTAGCTTTACAGTTTCAACCACGTTTCCTTTACATAAAGCTTTCTAAAATAAATCACAAATATTCAGTGGTCAAATCTCCTTTTGATTAGCTAAGTAAAACTTCAATTGAAAAAAACATACTTTTGATAAATATGAAGGCTATAAATTAGTATTTGTAAAATATCATTTTAAAAATCATCTTGCAATAAGTAAAAATAAGTAAATTTATATTTATATGTACATATGTGTATCATTACTCCTTGACTGCATTGTTCAAACATGTTACATTATCACTGATTTTCTGCCTAGATTTGCGCAATCTGTAAAACAACATTATGAAATTCCAATGAGAAAGTACTGTTTTCTTCCTATTGCTTTCTTTGAAAATAACATTTAGGATAGCTTGTCCTTACAAACTATCGCTGTGATGAATTTGGTGCCAATGCGGGTTGAATCAGGTGCCATTCACATTTTTCCACCCCAGTAGATAAAAAAGAAATGCAAAGTCATCCCATGAAAAGAGGCACACTTACATTAGTTGCAACAGAAACAGTGGCCATTCCATAAAGTATGTCTTGCCAGACACCTATGGAGTGAGCTTTCGCTGCGACAGGTCTTCTGTACTGAGTTGTCAGTTTCCAGGCATCCACTCGGATCCCCATGATGTTGTTCAAGAGAGCAAACAGGGGTGCCAGAGGAAATGAGGCCACAAACAGTGTGACAAATCCGAACTGGATAACTGAAGAGACATGGGTCATCCATCATTGTGACACAGAGAGAAGGTCCATCATCCATTTCCTGCCACCTGTACCCTCACCACTTTTCAGCTGATTTGTTAGAAAGTGAATAATAACACTGATTCACCTGTCCTTGCTTTTTGTCCAAATAAATAATCTAAGGGAGAGGCAGTGTGTACTTTCAAGGGTTTAGTCTCAGAATTTTACCTAGAAAACTAGTTTATTTATTTAATTTCAATATCTTCAACACCAAAAGTAAATATAGCCAATGAGTCCGCTACACAATTATCTCATGACTAAAAGAATAAGTGAGAGCTTTCAGTATAAATTAAGTCTTGGTTGGCTCTTAATGATCAGAAGCTAATTTTGTTATGAATATTTCACATCTTTATGTCAGTACCAATTTCTCCTGCCTTTGTATATGCACTCATTCTGAACTTATACAGTGAGAGGAAAAAATACTATTTTATCACCCTATGAAGCAATATCTACCTATTGTATACCTAAGCTGCATAAAATAAGATTTCCCATCTCTTTGTGTAATAATATACAGAGTGTTATCTAAATAAGGCCATACAATATAAAGTACATTATGGTAATTTTAATTTATCTTAAAGGATAAAAATGTTTTATATCACAATGACAGATTTTAAGATGAAATATGTAGCATATCTAATAAACAGTAATCATGTAATGGTTTTCAGATCATCTCCTTTGCTGTACCATGATTTTGGTAATAAGTATATAACTGCTTTCTATAGCTCCAGCTAGGCATGTGATATCTGTGAGCAGAAGTGCCCTTGACATACCATACAAGCAACCTAAGTACCAGCCATCTAGGATTTCACCTCAGTGTGTCTTCTTTGTTTGATCACCAGGACAAAAAAAATGGAACCATTTTCTCCACCTATCCATCAACTCATCTGTCCAACAACCATCTATCTTCCATCCATCCATATATACATCCATATATCTTCCATCAATCTGCTACACACACACACACATACATATAGACACACACACACACATATATACATATGTATATATATATACATATATATACATACATGTATAGATCTGCCATCTGTATATATATTCATCTACTATCCATATTTCTCTCTGCCATCAAATCATCTACTCATTCATCCATCTTTATGCTATCTATATATCCATCCATGATATGTGTGTATGTGCCATCTATTCATCTACACACGTAGCCATCTATCTACCTATCCATCAATCTATTCACCATCCATCTACACATACACAAAATCACATATCCTTCCATCTCCCAGTATTCATATATCTGCCATCATTCATCCATCTGCCTTCTATCCATATATCTACCATCCATCCATCCATCTATCATTTTCATTCAATAATATCAAGCATCTACCATACATAAAGAAATTGCAAGAAATGAAAATTATTCATTTTTTTAGTATTGATGCTGCCTCAGAACCATGATTGAAAATTACCTGTTTCCAAGTACTCATAGAACAGCCTGTGATGTCCGTAAATCTGAAGGTCATGATCTTGCTCCCAGCGACTGTACAGTTTCTCAGAGTGGGTTCGGGCTCTTCGGCGTCTCCACCAATTAAAAATCAAGCTGTCAGAAAGGATAAAAGTTGACATGTGAAGAAGGAAGTCAGAGAGGCAGTGTGTTAAGTCTGGAAAACTATCAGAAAGAGAGATTAAGTACCTTAAGCTAACACAATAGAAGATAAAGTCCAAATGAAAACCTAGTATACTTTTTTCCACAAGTGGTGGTAGTTAGGTTAATAGAACATATTAAGGGAGGTGTCAGGGCTTGGCACAGTGGCCAATATCCATGCCTCTGAATGCTCCAAAAACAATTACAGAAATGAGAAGCTGAGCGTAACAGAAAATATAAGTGAAAGGAAAAGCAGAGGCTTAATTAAGTAAATTCGACATATTACAAGACACTAACCAATCAAATTCTATACCATATAAGGTAGATTATGGTAGTAGTGGATTGTGCAGAGGAATAAGCTTGTTTTTTAACTAGCAAATTAATCAATACAATAAACACACTGACAGTTAATGTTAAACACAAAATCACTTGGCATCAAACAACAAGTTTGCCTCTAGCAGATAATTCTAGAACCAAGTTAGCTCAATCTGATTAAAAGAGATTAACAAAACATAGGCAAATGTCCTCATCAATATGAGGAGTACTTGAAATAAACACCAAAGTGAGAATGTGCAGGGTCATATTCAAGTGAATGGTATGAAAAAATAAATCACTGAAATAAAACAAACACTGAGTTGTGGTTATTAAACAGAATCTGTTGCTGCTGGATAGTAGATCCATCAGGTGCTAAGTTTTTGGAGTGGGAGAAAAAACGCATTCACAGTTTTCCAAAACAAACAAACAAACAAACAAACAACCCAAAAGAAAATCTATCAAAGATCCAAGACAATAATACTGGTTGTTCTCTGCATGCTAAACAAAATCTATCAAAAATCCTAGACAATAATACTGGATGCTCTCACATGCTCAACCTGAATTTCAGAGTCTGAATTTTTATGCATTTAAAGGAGTAGCTCCCAGCCAGAGTAATTTTGCAAGGGAAGCTTTGCATTATTGGGAAACATTTTTCAGTTGTCACAATGGGGAGGAGAAGGCCAAGCACAAGCATCACATCATGGTGACTACAAGAATGCATCTATTTATCCTGCAGCACAAATGGAAACATAGAAATGCCTCAGGTAACTCATGACTGAGTAGCTACATGAGATTACTAAAAAACAAAAAGATAAAATTTATGATAAAAACATATTTTCCACACAAATACTTAAAAAAGAAGAAAAACAAGAGTTGGTGACTAATGCTTTTGAAGCATTACAGCAATTTTTTTAAAAGAAATATAAGCATCCAGGTAGGAAAGGCATCAAACAGCATGAACAAGTGCACATTGACAAAGGAGACACACAGCCAGAGAGCCATCCTCTCATGCTAATTAATCAGGGAAATGAAAAATAAGACCCCAAAGAGACACAGTTCATATGTACAAAATGGATGAACAGATAAACAAAATGTTACATGGACTGTTGTAGCAATTGTGTATTGAAAAGAATAAGAATAATTATTTTTATATAGCTTGGATCCAAACTGAAACACAAAAAGGCGGAGAAGAGGAGGGCACACAGAACAGGGTGGGGACACTTAGCAATTCCAAATGATGCTCTGTGAGCTCCCTTCTATAGGAACTGCGGGATTCCTACAGCACAGGCAGTTATCTTTAATTCTACACTAATTACTTCTGCTCTGTTAAAAATCATTTTGGAATAACTGATATTTGCCCCAAATTTTATATTTTGTATATGGATTTCTGATTTTCTTCAACATTTTCTAAAAATGAAAGCTTACTGATTTATTTATTTATTTATTATTTATTATTTTTGCAACCAGGCCAAAAATAAATTAGTCATGTTTGTACATATCACAGATTTCTGACATCTTCATTTCTCCCCATTATCTAGAACTAGTCTGTCAGCATTCCCATACTCCTGTCATTAACAAAATTTTATAGTGAGCTTTACAATCAAGTGAAGTAACTTACTCTTTGTTTCCTAGTTTCTTAACCTCCCACATAGTGTTTAGAATCTGTTTGTCTATCCAGAAAATAATGCTGATGTTTTCATGATATATATGCATGTGTCAACATAGAGGAAAAGGACAGTTTTACTACGCTGTGATACTCAGTCCAGAAACACACCATTTCTCTCCATTAATATGTTTTCAATTTCATACAATAAATAGGAAATAAACCCATCTACTGCCTTCAGATTGCTTCTAAAAAAGTGTCAATTCCCATACAAATTGAGGCCTTTATTATTTTTATTCTTTTCATTGGCAGAAATATTCCTATGATGTAGGAATCAGATGATATTTTTGCTATATGTACATTTATGTAATGTATATGTATATTTATATGTACATAAATATGCATGCATATAATTTGTTCATTATTGTGTTTTTGGAGGAGGGAGCAATTCTTTTACAAATAACCTAAGTTCTCTAGTGTTTCTATGCTTATACAAGATAACACAGGATTAAAAAACAAACAAACAAACAAAAAATTCAAAAGTTCAATGCTTAGTAATAGTTACAATTAAATATAGCATCATAGGGTTCAGGCACCATCTGGTAAGAGGGGGCAGAAAGACTGTAAAAACCAGAGGTCAGAAGAACTAGAAGAGGGTGAAGCGGTGTCTTCTGGAGACGACAAGACTCTTACATTCATGTACTCACAGCCCCTGTGGTTGTGACACACAACCTCAAACCAGTCAACATTCCTGCCTGAAGTAGTGTGTGTGCATGCTTGTGTGCATGCATGTGTATGTGTGTATATGTGCATGCACATGTGAGTGTTTGTGTGTGTGTATGTGTGTGGGTGTATGTGGTCATGAGCTGTCAACCCTGGAAGATGTATTCTGGAGAGTGGGAATCACCTTTCTTTAAAACTGTGGCCCCTGGCAGGTTGACCACCCTGCAGTGGGTGGCCACATACCCATGAATACATGTATAGTATAAACTGAACTAATGGAGCACAGCAGAAGAAAAGTGAAAGAGAAAAGAAGAAGTTAGAAGTGGGTGGTAAGATATAGAGTAGAGTAGTAGAGGACTTATGGGGAAGAGCAGAGTGAATAGGATTAAAGTACACTATATGCTCATATGGAATTCTCAAAGAACCAGTACAAATTCTATATTAACATTTTAAATAACAAAAGTATAATATGCAATATGTAGAATAAGCTGCTGAGGATCTAATATGTTGATTCCCCACACAGAGTGAGGTTCATGCCTTAAATCTTAGCATTCCAGGCTGATGGATCTCTGTGAATTGTGAGTTCCATGCCAGCCAGAGCCACACGGTGAGATGCTGTCTCAAAGGAGTACCAAGAAAAAAATAAAGCCTACACTGTAACATCACACTGTACTCAGTAAATATGTATATGCAAATGAGTATATGCAAGTGTCATTTGCCATTAAAAATAAAACTAAAAAAGAGCTTTGGTGACCACACAATTAAAGAAATACAACCAAAGCCTTTATTACAGAAGCATCCTGCCCTGTTCACTGAACATGAATTATTTCTGTTCACACAGATGTTTTTCTAATAAAGATAACATGACAGTGATAAATATACCCATCTTCTTGCATCTATTTAAATTAAATATGCAATGGGTGAGTCATACATACGGTTGAAAGGCTTCATGGATGTTTCCAAAAATCTGTTTTCCAATCATGATGATGGTTAGTTGGGTGGTCAGCTCTACCAGACAGCCTGCAGGACCACACTGTTCAGAAACAAGAGAGAAGAAAACAGAGCTGGAGGTGGAGAAACAAAATTTTGCTACATCTGGAATGTCTGAAACTCGAGAAGTTATAGTCAAGAGTTATAATTTGATCAAGGCAAGGCAGTGATGGAATTGAGGAGCCAATCAGTCCTACAGACTCTTTACCAGTGTAGCTGCATCACATCCATTTGTATACTGTGCTGGAGATACATACTTCTTAGTCTTATTCTTAAACAACAACAGCAAAATATGATTCTTATGTCTATCTGTGCTAGGGATAAAAGGTGGCATAATTTTCATGAGACAGTTCAGAAAACACTGATCATGTCTACTGAGCCATAGAAGAGCTCCTTCTTAATTCATGAACATATCCTGGAAGCTTTCAGGAATAAAAGTCCTATTCTACTTACTTTATATTTTACTGCCAAACCGTAGATAGGCTTTTAGATAGTGTCAATTGTCAACCTGTTAAAGTGTAGCAGAATCACCTGGGCAAAGAGCCTCTGGACATGCAAATGGAGGGTCATTTCTATGTTAGCAATTGAAGTGAGAAGAGCTGTCCATGGTGGGCAGCACCATTCCATGGATGGAACCCTGGACTGTATAAGTGGAGAAAGGAAGCCGAGCAACAGCAGGCATTCATTGCGCTCTAATTTCTGACTGTCACTGAGATGTGAATAGGTGCTTCAAGTTTCTGGTGCCTTGAATTTCTTGACATGGTGAACTGTACTCTTGAATAGTGAGAGGAAATAAACCATTTATCCTTTAAATTTATTTTGTCAGGGTATTCTATCATAGCAACAGGAAGAGAAGCCAAGACAGGCTCCGTATCAAGTTTTGCTCAATGGAAACTCAAATATCTAAGAGATGATAAAACTGACTAATGGATAGAATATCAGGAGCCATCTAGGATAGGCTAAAACTCAGAAGTGACTTCTGGATATAGTCCATTGTTTCACAGCTGTGATGGGTACAGCTCTGAATTTCAAGGCCTTCAGAGATCTCATCTCAGCATTGAGTCTCATTATTATATCTTTCTTGTCATTATTAAGTTAGTTTAATAATTCCTGGGCATTAGTCTACCCTATTGGGCAGATTTTGTACAGATCAACAAAGATGTACTCTCTTGTAGTAATGATATTGTATACAAATTGATAACTTCATATTTCTTAATAATGATTCTATAGAATACATAGATTTATACAAGTAATTTTGAGCTCTTTATAGTATGAAAGCTATAATTAGAGTTCTGAAAACCTTCCTGAGTCACAGGCTAATTGGACGTAGATAGAAAGCAGACTTGGAACATATTTACAATCAGGGAAAACGATCCTTCTAGGCTATCTGTGAAACAATTATCTGATAACTAAAGATAATAAACTGGGAATATATAATTTTCTGTAGGTGCAAGGACAGAACATAAAATATTGACTGGTTTTATCTATATAAAACTTCAAAATTAATGAGACACAAGGCAGATGATTTGCTTCTTGACAAACCATGCTAACTTATGGCATAAGAATTATTGTTTTAAACTTTTAATGAACGTGTGGAGCTAGTGATAGATAATGAATGTTTAATTAGGTACTAATCTTAATAGAAACACATGTAAACATTCCTGATGAAACTCCTTATTTGATTTATTTACTTGAATTAATGTTTTGAACTTGTGATGAACTTGTTTTAGAATGTAAAAACACTTAGAAAACCATGTGATCTATTCTCCTGAGAAAGTAAAACAACTAAGAAGAATGACAATAAGGGACAGGATTTCCTTCATTCAGCAATAAAAAGAAACAGGATTTTTTCTTTCACCAATAGAGGGATGAACCTTCTTCTTTTAGCAATAAAGAGGATGAGGTTTTTTTCTTTCTTATGTTTTTTTTCTTACTTTCAGCAATAAAAATGTTGAAGCATTTTCTTTCTCTGAGCACAAAGGTTGTTATTTTTCATATGGACTAAGTTTTTTCTGCATTGGCACTTTCTCAATGATGTTTGTTTGTGGAGGCTTTTGATTCATCCTCATATATATATATATATATATA
>NW_022196904.1:42442476-42450625 GCF_008632895.1 Mastomys coucha | reverse complement strand
ATATATATATATATATATACACACATATGTGTGTGTGTGTGTGTGTGTATAAATATACATGGACACTTGTAGGGTTAATGAGGCAGGTGGTTGGGAATATATGTGTCTATGAGTATATGTGTGTCTGTGCATATTGCCTGTGTAAGAGATTTTCTTTCTGCATGCCTGACAATCTTTTCCTGACTCTCAAGGAGTAAAGGAACTCCAAATCTCCTACCTGAACAGTGAGAGGACTTATGGAGAAAAGAATAAAGAGCCAGAATAATCACTTCTTTGCTTATCCCCTCCCCCCCACACACACATAGACACACACTAAACTGCAGATGTTTAGTGCCTGAAGCCAGCAGTTTCTGGCTCCAGAATAACATAGAGTTTAATAAATATTCTTCATATTAAGCTACTTTTATTCTCACAAAACCAATCTTCGCACCCCCTTCAACTGCCAATGCCACATCCCCAGTGGCTGCTGTCCAGAGAGAGAACAGATGCAAGACAGGCTCCCAGCAATGTTGTCAGACTTCTACAACTTGACAATGTCTGAGTTAGTGCTAGAGAGAAAGCCAGGTCTTAATTATCTGAGGCCACATATCTGACCTGAAAGAGAGTTCTTACCTCTTCGCTTCTCCATATATTGAACATATATGTGTACCTCCCAGGATATCCCACGAACTTCCCTTTAAAGAAGGCCACATAGAAGCAAGCTGAGTAATAGTTCACAAACTGGAAGAGAAACATCTTCAGAGTGAGGCTGCTCTCATACTCCTGGTGAGTTCGAGGTATTTCTGCCAATAATAACCATCAAGGATAAATGTATTTCCTTGAATGCTATACTTAGAATGCTACTCATACCATTTAAAAATGTGGGAAAGTGCTCTTCACTCTGACCTCAGTTGACTAATATTAAAGAGTTGTGTGTTTGTGTTGGCTTTCTGTTGGTCATGTTGTGTTGATCCCACAGCAGTGAAAGTCTAGGAAGCAGTCACTACATTTCAATGGTGGGAAGTTCTCTAGGAATAAGACTTTCTGAATGTGCAATTTGAATACCTATAAGATTGGAAGTACCTGTTCCCATTACTGTTAGACACTTCAGAAAATCCCATCATGCTTCTTTCTCCTTTGCCCATAGCCAAGCAGGTTGAAACCAGGTTAGCTTATTCAAAGGGCTAAGGTGTTTCTAACTACAATATACCTTCCTTTCATGAATTAAACTGTGACTGCAAATGCTGTCAGAGGTAGCATGTGCTTTCTCTCTCCTTAGTTAAAAATATAATCATATTTGTAATTTAACAAATTCAAAAGATAAGAAAATATTAATTTCTCCCAAAGCCTGTTAGAACACATTGAGGAGCCCAATGAGTAAGGGAACACACTTTATTTCATGAGTTGATAATTTCTCAGTAGAACAGCTGACACAGATACTCTCAATGACACTTTCAGGAGTAGTACAAAATAATTTAAAGGACACAATATATTCCATTTTAATGAAGCTCGCTTGCATTCATTAAAAATGTCTCAGATAAGAGGTCAGAGATACTTTTCACTAAAGAAATCCATGACTTCTTGGTGTCTTTAAAAGCAGTTTATTTGCTATGATTTGCTTACTTGCTCTTGCCCAGAGAATGTAAACTTGACTTAGAACTCAAGATTGGAAGATGATGCAAGGACTACTTCCAAGCAGTGCCTGCCCAGTGCTCTTTCTTCCTCTGTGTGGAGCAGTGGTATGAATGTATGGCCTAGGTAGGGTATTAATGAGTGCTGTGAGAAGGGATGCCCTTCTCTGCTAAGTGGCTAGCCTTGTCTATCTCTAACTTGTCCAGAATTGGTGCTCTTTGCAGCACTCTTTGCTCAAATCCTAGCTTTACCTACAACTCCATCACCTTCCCATTTCAGGAGAAAATTTAAAAGTTCAACAAGAAAATAATCTAGGTTGCAACAGATACTGCCTAGACAGGCTGTTCCCATGTTCTAGATTCAAGTAAGAGGAACTAATGCAATGTTTTGCTTTTGTTATTTCTTTTCTTATTTCAGAATGCATTCCACACGCAAATACCTTTCAAGAAAAAAAGGAGACAATCTTGTGGTTTTAGTACAATGTAGGTTCTGATCAGGGTTCAGCTAGCTCCACCCAGGGAATGTTGAAATAAGAGCCCTCAAAAAATGGCCAAGGAGTCCTGAACTTTTTAGAGTTTTCTTACTTCCATTATGAAATGACTGAATATGGGTAGATCTTAAGGAATTCTTAAAAATCAGGTATGGATCTACTTAGAGCACAAGGCAGCCTAAAAATTGATCCCTTCAGATACCAACAACATGGGAGTGGGATCAAAGATGGAGATGCAATGTTGGCTGAAACCCATGATCTAAATCGCTTTTCATAATTTGACCAGCTTACCCATTTTCGTAATCCAGGCAGATATCTTCTCATAAAAAAAATTCAGTATCAAAATGACAATGCAATTCAGGCATGATCCAGAGAGAGCAGTGGCCAGCTGTGGAGTGAAGAATCTCTTCACACTCTGCAGGGTGGCTTCGCTTTCCATGAAGCTGGCAAAAGTGGCAAAGACTGATAGGCGGTACACGATGATGGACACCATGCTGCTGAGGAGGAGAGCCATCTGAGGGGAGAACCGAGACTCACTGGATGTGCTATTGTGCTATTGTCCCAATTTGTTATATTTGCACAGCAGCTCCTTGGGCAAAGCAATTTTTATTACCATAGAGGCAATAAATGGGCCATGGCAAGGCAGAAGGCTTAAAAAGAAACTATTTTGTGGCTATGGATTAGATTAAACATAAAGGGGAGAAACACTGTGATAGATCATATGTCAGCCTGACAGAAGACAAGCCCTCTGGACATGTCTGTAGATGGATTTTTCTAGATTAAGTTAATTGAGGTGGAAAGAGCCATTTTAACTGTGGGTGACACCACTCCATGGGCCTGAGATCTGGGCAGATATATAAGTGAACTGGGTGCCAGTATCTACCTCTCTTTGCTTTGTGACTGTGTATGCAACATGACCTGCTGCCTCATGTTCCCATTGCCACATATGCTGTGCTGTGATGGTGTATGACCTGGAACCATGAAGTAAAATAAAAACAAACTCCATCTCCGTTCAGTTGAGTCTTGTCAGTTATTTCATCATAGCAATATGAGAGGTGACTACAATTCATCTTTTTCATTCATTTTCTCATAGCATTTACAAATGACAACCATATTTCTGAATCTTACCTTTGGCTTGGTATATTTTGATATATGGCATTTGAAGTCAATCAATCATCTTTCATTTATCCTTTGCCTATCTACTATCTATCTATCTATCTATCTATCTATCTATCTATCTATCTATCTATCTAGATTCATTTTGGTCAATAAAAATTATCTTTTAAAGTTTTAAAGAAAATAAAAAAAAATAATTCTGAACCAGAGACTACGTGGCCACAAATGAATTCCTCCTTCAGGAAAAATTTGCCAGAACAATAGACTTTAGTGACATACTTCCCATATCAACGTATACATTGTATATTGCAAAGCAGCTCCATATGAATTCAATGACTGGGAAACTCTATTCTAAAGTTGAGGAAGCAAATCAAATTGACTGATATGTAGAAAAACTAAAACAGAACAACCATTCTAGGGCCATGCTTCCTAGATCATTTCCCAGAATTGAGCCAGAGGTGCCTATCTGTACCCTTTTTTATTCATTTTTTCTTCTAAACATTCTATGTAAGCTAAAGTTATATGCCAAAAGCACTTTCAAGATATAAAAATATTTTAATAACAATTGTTTTAAAGTACAGTGTACATACACTGGTGAAGTTAAACCACAGTCTACAATAGTTAATTTGTAGTTTAATAGTTTGCACCTCCATTTGACATTCTCTCATTCCTCTTTCCCAAATTAAAGAATAATTTATGTAGAGCATACACAAATTAGGAAGAAGAAGGAAATGAAAAAATCATGTTGGTAAATTAATGCGTTAGCTATAGATGTAGAGAGAAACCCACTCCCTCACCATAGGAGTTGTCTTCCTCATATTTTATTCTGCTCATTTTAACAAGAAAAATAAGTTCCATAGTTTAATTGTTCAGTCACATGTATAAATACTTTAAGGGAAATGAAGGCTAATGAATGATGCTGATAACACTAACCAGACTGCAAGATGAATGCGACACTCTTCTTTGGTTTCAAGGTATCAGTGAATGAGACATACAGGAAAGGGCTATGAAGTCAGGGATCCCCCTCATATCTGTCTACAAATTTTATTTCTGGGAAAAAAATCTACGTAAATTATGACATGCTTTGTATAAGAGGTAAAGGCAATGTAGGAAGAATGGAACATTGTAAGAATGACCTGAGAACTGATTCAGAGAGAGCTGTGGAGATAACTGTGGCCTATAGATGACTATGTTTATAGAAATGATAAAGGACTCCAAAATGCTGCTTACCCCAAAGGTCACTGTGGTCCCTGACACAAAGTACCATGGGATGCGATGGCATAGAGGCATGTGTGGCTCCATCTCCTGTAATATTAGAAAAATAACAAAGTAGCACTTTGTCCTCACAGTTGAGACTCCAAATAACAGTAGGAATATCAAGGAGTACACTGAAGGTAGAGCCCACATAGATGACTCTCTTGTCTCATAGCCTATGGAAAGAAGACACCTTCCCTTGAATAGATTGCCATTAGACCTCAAGTGACATTCTACCTAAGGTAAGAGAGATGATTGAGACAACCTGCTTCCTAAGTGCTGGGTTACAGTGGCCTCCAGGATCTGACAGAGAAAAGACGAAGCCCAAATCTAGCCGCTGAAATGCAATGAGACTCAATTGAATTCTCTCTGGAGTGTTGCTGACTTGCTTTAGAGTATATGAAGTCCCTGTCTTATTACCCCAAACAACAGTTTAGGCTCTTCTACCTCAGTTATCACGGATGTTAATATACAAGATAATAATTGGGCCAACTAACATTCTGAGCCACAGTCAAACATATATTTTTATTTACGAAGTAAATAAATACATTATACGGAAGCTTTCAGGAGACATGCAAACCATGAAATTGTATAAAAAAAACAAGATTCCACATTTATGGATATTCAGGGTGGACAAAGAGCTACAGAACTTCACTGGGATGACAAGCCTTCTAAGAGCTCCATGGATATAAAGGCTGTGCACACATACTTGTGTGTACATGAGATCCTATACACTATGTCCCTGTCTGCACCCAGCTAGTGACCAGTGGGTGTGTGTGTGTTTGTGTATGGGTGTGTGTGTATGGGTATGTACCCACACACATGTACCATCAATGCAGACCCACAAGTGAGATTTCTGGTTGTGCTTAAACACTAAAGTCTATTGCCAGAAATGAAAAATTTCTGCTTTTTTATTTCAATTTCATTAAGGCAAAATGAAATGAACGAATCAGGGAGAATCTATACACACTTATTGCCCATACTTAAACCCCCCAGTTCAATCTTTATTCTGTCAATTTTGGGTGAAAATGAGAGGCCTGCCTCTGTTGTCTTTTTATAATATAAAATAGGAATAACACACAAACACAACACACACACACACACACACACACACAGTGTCATTATTCTATCCAGTGTCTTTTCCTAAAACCTGTTATGATTTGAGTAAGAAATGTTCCACATAGGCTCACTCATTTGAACATTTAGTAAGAGGATGGTGTGTAGACACATGTGACAAAATGCTGTCTATGAGGTGAAAATGCAGTGTTGGGTAGCATGTCCACCCATGGGTTTAACTATAGCTTTCTATTTGTCAAAGTGTTTGAGGAATTATATGAATTCATTTGTATGCTGATGGAACCTTATTTTAGGGCAGCTGATAGCAGGAGGTCTGCTAGGGCAAATTCCTGCTCCATATCTACTGTACCTTCGTCACAGGATTCATCTTCTTGTGTTTACACATAGCTTCAAATTCAGGCCGCAGCTGGAGCTGCTGCTGTTCTTCTTCAAAGTCCACCAGATCCCACTCGTACTCAAGCCTAGCTTGTCGCTGTTTCCACAACTTCAGAAACAGTGTGACTTCAAAGGAGGAAAGCATCAAGGTCAAGGCATCAATAGATGCACAAACAGAAACAGCAAGACGGCAACTCTAGTGGCTGGAGGCGTAGCTTGCAGTTTAGAGGGCCTGCTGCTCTAGCAGAGGGTTCAAGTTTATCCCCCAACACCTACATCTGGAGGTTCACACCATCCCTTAACTCCAGCTCCACAAGATTCAAAGCCACTTCTTAATTCATTGGGCACTTGATGTTATGCGCACACATGTGCACATATGCACATATACACACAGGATTGAAAATAATAAAAATAAATCATAAAACAAGAACTTTCACTTCTATTGTAAATTGCTTTGTTTGAAAAACAGTTCGTATGTTGTCAATTACAAATGGCATTCGTTTTTAATGAACTTTTATTTTATCAATGACTACTGATGTGACATTAAATAATCACGCAGAAATTATTCATTAAGAAAATCCAAGTTAATTTCTTAACAGTTAAAGCTTTAAGTTTTCAGATCATCTATCTATCCCCTCATCTGTCATGATATTTCATCTTGAAACTAGCTAAGCACTAACAATTGGTATAAATTTTAGAAATAGTATTTGGTGACTCTTGGGCTCAGTGAACAGTTATACCCCTCTCATGTCAAGATTGTCAAGGTTGTTATTCTAAGGAAAAATTAAGAAAACCAGATAACACAGATGGGGACAAAAGATGTCACATCATAGAAAAAGTCAGGCAGAATGTATTATATGAAAATAGAAAAGAGTCATGATTTCTGTGGGTTTTTGAGATTGCATAAATCTACAAAGATCTCAAGATTTGCATATCATTGGAAAAGAATTTCATTTTAGATTGAACTTAAATGTACTTTAAGTACAAGAAAGAGAACTGTTGGACACCATGGTAGATGGTGCAGGCCTGTACTCTTGGCTGATCAGGGACTGAAGCAGGAAGCAAGTTCAGAGGCCTGCTTTGGTTAGACTCAGTTCAAGACCAGCTTGTAAAACTTCCTGACTCAGTGTAAAGAAGCAAAAAAAGATCCAGGGATAAAGTATATTTATAGATTCCTGCCTAGCATGTGTGAAGAGCTAGGTTTAGTCCTTTATGTGAGTACGTTTGGTGAGAGAGAGAGAGAAAGAGAGAGAGAGAGAGAGAGAGAGAGAGACAGAGACAGAGACAGAGAGACAGAGACAGAGAGACAGAGAGGAAGAGGAAGGAGGATTGGAAAGGAGGTGGTAGAAGAGAAAGAGGAGGAGGAGGAAAAAGAAGAGGGGAGAGGAAGGGAAAAGAAATAGAAAGGAAGAGAAAGCAAAACAGAGAAAGACAAAGAAAATGAGAAGGGGCTGGGGGAGCACAGCATTCAACACATATTTGAGTATATAACACGTTTAACCCTGAAACTTAGGAAACTAAGGTCATGAAGATGCTTGTTGTAAAGCAGCAGGTAGACCAGTGGCCAGAGTCATGGGTCCAGGTGTACCTGCTTTGGAATAAAGGTTGCACATGGGCACATTTTAACATCTGCATATAGAACATGTCTGCCCTACAGTGGACACTGTAGAAGCTGACAAATCACAATCAAGACTGAGTGAAATGAAACCACTGCATTTCTGGCATAAACCATGTGTGGTTACTCATCTTAGGTGAGCTACAGAAGCACACAGTTTAAGAAAAGTTAGAAAATCTGCTTATGATCTGGTTACATAATGAAGGTTTTCCTAACCTGAACAAAAGATCAGATGTAAACGATGAGTTTATAAATATCTGCAACATATGGTGCAAAGGATTCCTCTGCTTGTTAAATAAATGCTAGCAAAGAGTTACAACACTAAAAATGCTTCCAGTGGCAAAGGAAGTCCAATGGTTAGTGAATATTAAAAACACTTGAGATGAAAAATATGCACATCAAAACCGGAATGAAATGATATCCTATTCATCAAACCACATATGACCAAAGAACCTGCCAATCCTGTGCCATGTCTAGTGTTGAAAAATAAAACCAGAATGTGTATAAAAGTCCAGTTTTATGTAAGTTATATAAATATATAACAAATCTTTAATGTTGTACATATATATATATACACATGTATATATATATATATATATATATATATATAT
>NW_022196904.1:42423544-42442466 GCF_008632895.1 Mastomys coucha | reverse complement strand
ATGCTTCCAGTGGCAAAGGAAGTCCAATGGCTAGTGAATATTAAAAACAGTTGAGATGAAAAATATGCACATAAAAACCATATATATATATGTACATATATATATATATTCTCTGCAAATTCACATGCTAAGAATTATTCTTAGAAGATTGTTGTATAAATATAAAAAGATATTTGTTTCAGGAGCTGTGGACATAGCTCAATGTATAGAGTGCTGGCCTAATGTCCCTGGGTTCTATTCCTAGATCCACATAATCTTGTTGTGGTGGTAGACAACCAATAATCCTAGAATTTAGAAGGCAGAGGCAGGAGGATCAGAAGTTCAAGGTCACACAGGGAATTCAAGGCCAGCCTGCACTTTATGAGATCTTGCTGGAAAAAAAGCAAAGTTTATTCCAACGTTGTTTCTAGTGGTAAAAAGAAAACCAACAATTGACCAAGTTATACAACATATTAGACACGATGTGATAAATTTATGAAAGGTTATAATACAAAGAGAACTCTTTTGGAGGAGATCTTGTACTCACCCCAGATCCCCATGAAGATCGCAAAGAACACAGTTGACTCATTATCAAACAGATGGGAGAACTGTAAAAGCAACACCACCATAAAAAACAAAAACACTTAATATGCAACATGTCCCCAACAGAAAGGTTGTTCCAGTCTTTATACCCTCCCACATTGCACACTTACCTTTGAATGCAAACATGTGGTGTTCAGTCTCCAGTAATCACACACTTCATCACAAAGTGGGCACATGATCATCTGACCTCCGATGTTAGGGTCACAGATTTCAGAGCTACCCAGGGAAGTCAGAAAAAGCGCAATGCAGTTTAAAGGGAAAAATCTAATCAACTCTACTCAAACTTCTTAACAGCTTTCACTCACAACAAACATGGGAATGAAGCAAATGTTTCTATAGTGGCTTAAAATGCATTCCAGGAAATGGAGTCCTTAGAGTACACTTTTTAAAAACAGTCTGATGTAGAAGACCTGAGCAGGATCAAGGCAGATAGATAACATCCCAGACTGGATGGGGGATGAGGGATCATGAGATACTACTTCTAGCAGAAAAGCTATTGACAACTGGTGGCTGGGACTGGGGAATGGAGAGTCAGTTTTCTTTGGGGATGTGGCCCCTGAGAGGCCACTTGCTTCAGTACATGGTCCTACATGCATTCAACACCAAATGAACTCATGGGTTTCAAAATGAACGAAGGAAATCAGGAAGGAAAATGTCAAAATACCGAGGAGGAACTGATGAGATAGGGGTGGATTTCATCAAACCATGTATGAAGTTTTCAAGCAAGAAAAGAATAAATGTAGTTAAAACCAAAACAATAAAAAAACATAAAGTCCCTGACAAGGAGAATACTACCTGCTGCCACAGGATACATTTTGAGGGAAATGGGGAAAATAAGGAGGGTGCATAAGCTGACACAAAGGCAGTCTCTATGAGTGCCAGTCTTTTGTGCTCACCTAGTTCGGTTATTTTCCATCGATAACAAGCCGTAGATGAAGCAGGCTAAGCCAACCAGAGCCGCAAATAATAGCATTTCTGTGTAATACCCGAGAAATACAAAATAGATACCGATTTTTTCTCCATAATAATTCCTGTGATAGAGAGTCAAAATCAGAGCTAGGAAAAAACCGAGGGCCACATGGCCCATGCTGGCTTATAGTTCCAGAGGTTTATTCAATTATCATCATGGTGAGAAGCCTAGCAGCATGTAGGCAAACATAGTGCTGGGGGAACTGAGAATTCTACATCAAGATCTGAAGGCAGTCAAGAGAAGATCATTTTCTGATGATAGTCGGGGGAGACTATATTTCAAAGGCAGCTAGGAGGAGGCTCTCTTCCACACTGGACAGTGCCTGAGCATAGGAGACCTCAAAACCCACCCATATGATAAACACACTTCTTCCAACAAGGTCATGCCTCCTCCAATAAGGCCACACCTTCTAATAGTGCCAGTCCCTATGGCTAAAGCATTCAAACCTATGATTCTATGGTGGCCAAACCTACTCAAACCACCACATTCCACTCCCTAGCCCCCATAGGCTTGTCACTATAATATAATGTAAAATATATGTACTCAAATTTCAAAAGGTCCCATACTCTTACCACAGTCTCAACAATGTTTAAAACTCTAAAGTTTAAAGTCTCTTCAGATTCATGCAATCTCTTAAGTGTAGACCCCAAGAAAATCAAAATTGAAAAGACAGATCACATACTTCCAAAATCATGGAATTTACATACTATTCCAAAATGTCATGGTGAGGAAAAACTAGACCAGAGCAATACCAAAACCAGCCGGTAAAACTTCAAACTCTGCATCTTAATGTGTGGTTTCTAACCCCTTTCATCTTTGTTGACTGTAACAAACTTCCTTCTCTTTGCCTGGTTCCACTCCCTGTTAGCAGTTTTTCTTGGCAGGTATCCCACTGCTCTGATATTTCTAACATCTTGTGGTTTCCAAGGCAACTTCAACTTCCGAGTTTCTTGTTCCAATGTCTAGGATCCACACATGAACTTCTGGGCTCCTTCAAAGGATTTGGGTCACTTCTCCAGCACTGCCCTCTGTAGCACTCTAAGCTCTGGTTGACTCCACTCCATGGCTGCTGCTGTTCTTGGTGGTCATCCTATGGTACTGGCACCTCCAATATGCTGGAGTCTTCTGCTGCAACTAGGTTCTACTTTTAGCAGTAGCCTGTCATAGGTTCTCTTCCTGGTGCCAAGCCTCAATTACTTTTCATGACTTGTTCAGTCCTAGCTTCCTTCAACTGCTATCTTCAGCAATGGTCTTTCCTGGCCTCTCACAGTGCCAAGCCTCAGCTGCTCTCCATGACCCCTTCATGCCTTCAAAACTCTTACACCTTACCAAGTCCAGCTGCAACCAGATATACCTTGGCTATCCCCCAAACACTGCTTCTTTGTGCTCTCAGAAAACACTTCCCAGATCTCACTTCAATGATGCTGTTGCTTCTCAGTCACCATGGCTACAGCTACTCTCCATCAATTGCCCCAGTAACCCTTTTTATTCTTGACTCTAAAGCCAGAGCAATGTGACTAAAGCTGTCAAGGTTTCCTGTTTGTGGGGGCTAGAACATGCCCTTCTTGTCTATTACATCTTATTCTTATTCTAGATTATCATGCCTCTCTCTCCTGAGTGCTTGAATTAAATGTGTACTATCACACCTGGACCTAAGCTTTTCTTTATCTAGAACTTGTTCTGTATCAGGATGGCCTTGAACTCAGAGATCTGCTTGCCTGTTTCCGGGGATTAAAGTTGTGTACCACCATACGTGGACCTAAGCTTTTCTTTAATTCTTTTTCCACAAGATCATTACAAGCATGACAACAATGCATCAAGATCTCAATCACATGGTGCCCTCCATTTCTGGATTGTAGTTCATTCCAAATGTAGTCAAGTTGACAAATGAGAATAATGACAATTCACTCCTTATTAATTTGACACACAAATATATCTCCTTATGTCCAAATGAAAACAATAACCAGGTTATAATAACACCAAATATGGCATAGTTATTCCTTGTTCAACTGCAAATACATAAACAATAAGGTTAACTAGGTGAGATCTTGCTCAAGATTACCATTCCCTTAATTGTTTATCTCCTTAACACAGAATGTAGCTCCATTCTACTTCCTAGTACCCCTTTAATCTTTGAAGCATACATTTTGTATTTTTTTTCTTTCTCATTCTCCTTTTTAAAAGAGTAGACCACAGGACAGAGTCTATGCTAGGTTGTTTTGATAGTTCCACCCTCAATGCAATTAATCTAAATCTCTTCAATTTATCCTTAGGGCAGATTGGTCAGACAAGAGTAAAAAGTAGCCATGTTCTTCAAAATATCACAAGAACAATCTCTATACAATGTAATAAACCTCTTCTCCTCTGAAACCCTCTGAGCTAGGCTCCCAGAGCTCAAGTTTCCCTCAGCAGCAATGGCTTCCATATTTCTATTAGGACAGCTCCTTAAGCCCCACTTAAAGCATTCGACTTCTTTCCAAATCTAAAGTTGCCGAATCCGCATTCCTACACACAAAAACATGGTCAGGCCTATCACAGAAATACCCAACTCTGTCTTAAGGTTTTATTGCTGTTGAAGAGATACCAGGACCAAGCAAATTCTTATAAATACAAATATTTAATAGGTGCTGCCCTACCGTTTCAGTGGTTTATTCTATTATTTTTACTGGGGAAGCATGGCAGTATGAATGCAGACATGGTACTGGAAGAATTGAGGGTTCTATATCCTTTTTTTATGTAATCTTTTTTTTTTTACACTCCAGATTTTATCTCCCTCCTGTTCCACCCTCTGACTGTTCCCCATCCCATACCTCCTCCCCATCCCCTGTCTCAGGTCGATGCCCTCCCCCCCACCACCATACCACTAAACTCCCTGGAGCCTCTAGTCTCTTGAGGGTTAGGTGCTTCTTCTCTGCCTGAACCCAGATCCAGCAGTCCTCTGCTGTATATGTATTGGGGAGTTCTACATCTTGATCTGAAGGCAGCTAGGAGAAAACGATATTTTACAGCAGCCAGGATGGGGCTTTCTTCTACACTGCGTGGAACCTGAGTATAGGAGACCTCAAAGCCTACCTACATAGTGACAAACTTCCCCCAACAAGGCTATACCTCCTTCAATAAGTCCACTCCTCCTAACAATGCCACTCCCTCCATTAATGCATTCAAACGCATAAATCTATGGGGGCCAAACCTATTTAAATAATTACACATAAAAAGTAATTTTACTAAACTTTGGACTTCATGAATAAACTTAAAAGTACAGGCTAACAACTAAACTTTCTTGTATGTGCAACTTCTATACTAGGTTGCACAATGGCCCTCATCTTGGTTTTTATCTGTTTGTTGTTGTTGTTCTTTGAGAATTTCATACGTGTATACGTGCATTCTGGTTATTATCATCATCATCCTCTCTAATCTTCATCTCAATTTTACCCCCAACCCAGTTTCCTTCCATATTCATGGCTTCATTTTTGTTGTTTTCTGAGACTTTTATTAGCCCAGTTTCTAATTATGTGTGTTGATGTGTCTGTGTATATGTGCACAAGAGTGCAATGCTCATGGAGGCCAGAAGAAGGCATAGGACATCCTCAGCTGAAGTTGCAGGTGATTATTTCCTATACCCACTCAGTAGTGTGTGCTAGAAACTGAACTTGTGTCCTCAAAACCAAAGTAGTGTCCTCAGAAAAAGCAACAGGTGCTCTTAACTGCTGAACACAGTTTCTGATGTTGCTTTGACACAGGATCTCACAAAGTTTCTATATGAATATGTGATCTATTTATACAATACCAGTTCTTAGATGTTAATTGTTCTCTGTCTTTATATTACCAGCTAGGTTGCTTTTAATATTCAAATGATGTTTCTATGGACAAATGGTTCATTTTTTTTTCTGGTTAAATACTTGTGGGTAGAACTGATGGATAATTCAAAAAGAATGCATTGGACTTCATAAGAAACTCACATTATACTGGGCCATACATTCCCACCAATGGTGTCTGAGATTTGAAACGGCTGTCTACCTGGCTCTAAGGTGGCTTCTTATGTGGCCTATGGTTTTACATTGGCTAGTAGAAGTGTGGTACCACTTCAGTGACATTGTGTTTCTATTTCCATGTGGATAACTATGAATAGGTTCTTCATGTGTGCTGTCATCTATAAGCCTAACTCTTTGGTAAGGTACCTGGTATACACTTTTGTCAATTTCTCCATTACCATATGAGTCCCTGCTATATTCTAGATGAAAATCTTTCATTGATGTTTATTACACATAGTTTTTGTTGTAGTGTACTATGTCTTTAATAAAATTCACTCCTTATTGTGTGTGTTGTGTCTAATCTGAGAATTCTACTCTTATATCTATTCCTCTTATCTATCTAAATTTATATTTTTGCACCAGAAAGGATCCAGATACACATCTTGCACATGATTATCCTCTTGTGCCAGCTTCATTTACTCACTCACATGCCTTTCTCCACATGGGCTCCTCAGTTGAAAATCAATTCACTGCTATACATGCGTCTATTTATGAGTGCTTTTTTATTATAATACTCATTTGAAAACAATTTCAAATGCACAAAAATGTTATAAGAACAATTTTAAAATATCCACATATACCCTTTGAGTCTATTATTTACTGTACATTGATTGCATGGGTGTTCTTTAATTGAAATTATAGAAGCAAGAACTTCACAGATCTCTTGAGATCAACACACCAACATTCCCAGGTCAGTTTTTCTTGTACTCTAAATTCTTCTGCTCTGGAACTAAAACAAAATTAATATAGGTACTTACACTAAAACGTAAAGCGATCACATTGAATTTTCCAAGGAAAGGAAAGCATCATTTCCATGTTCAAGATGACCCACACAGCATTTTTGTGCCATGACTAAGTGTTCCAGCCTATCTAAGTGCTAGGTCTTGACACTTAATGGCTATGCTGCAACATTCTTCTCGTAGATCATGGCATCAACTATCTACTTCCAAATGAACAAATAAAAGTGAAGAGAGAAGGTGTGAAACATAATGAGTAACAAGGACAGTGAACAAAATAGCCTGCTGTAGACCTGTGAACAAAGACCATATGATTGGCTTTTAAGGGTCACAGTGCTGAAAGAACTTACCGAATCAAGTGAAAAGGTTGCTCCTTGTAAAAATAGGAAAATCGAGCCCAGTTCTTGCAAAGGATGTACCTTTCATTGATGCGAGTAGTTTTTGATGGCTTCCAATACTGGCCCTGCTCACAGTCAAGGAAAGGGTAAGAGGAAAAAGAAAGAGTCACCATTGATTCAGCGGGGACGGGGAGAGCTCTCTGGACAGGTGGTCAATGGGCAAAGCTCAATCATCATTTACTGATTCATTTTCCACTCACGTAAAATCATTTACTACAGTTATTAAAACCACAGTCAGGGTGATTTATTAAGTTGGTCTAGGAAACAAAGTGCCTCTTACACAAGTAACTATTTAACCTATTAAAAATTATGTGTACATGAAAACTGCTGAGGCAGTGTGGAGTGAGTACTCAGCTCCAAGTTTAATACAAGTGAAAAATATGATAAGGTGTGACATCCTATGTCATACTAATTCAAGCTTTTTGATGTTCTCTAGGCAACATGACTGTTGTTTGAGAAATAAAACATAAGGGTATCATTTGGTGATGGCACAAAATATCACTCTAAAAAACGCACAAAAGAAATTTCACCACTTAAAAACTTTCATTCAAAACAGATATCAAAGATGGTCAAATCCAGCTGCCTCTAGAGACAACCTGGTGCCACTCATTCCCAACGAATAAGGCTGTACTGAAAGGCTAGATGCACAGATGAAATAACCTGGAACCAGGGTAGGAGTTTGACTTATAACAGGGCAAACTGGGTTTAAGAGAATCAGTGTCCTACAGGTAAATAAAAGAACAAAAATCCCCAGAGTCTTCAAAATATCACTTCTATAAAGTGTAAAAAAGAGAAAAATCACCTTGGTAATGAAAGATCGGCAAAGAATGCCTAGCAAAATGTGTACTAACATAACCAGATCCTTCTATGTTATCAGCCCACTTATGAGTATCTTGAATCTGTAATCCTTACAAGGTTCTTCATCCACAAATGAAGACTATGGACATCTTGGAATAGAGGTATTAGAGGAGGGTAGGCAGCTTCTCTACCCTTCCATTAAAGGGTCACATGCCAGTTGAAAGGGGGAAGTTCTTATATGAATTTGGTACTGTAACCTACAGGAAACAGGTTACAGTCATCCTCGTAGAACCATCTTAAAGTCATATTTCACAGTATTGCTTGGTTCATTGCAGTTTCAGTCATGTGAATTTTGTCTATGGGCTTTTAAAAGTCACTTCTAATTCTAGAGATGGAAAGGGTTGGGATTCAGATGGGAGAAGAGGTTGGACAGATCTCAAAGGACTTTGGGGAAGGGAAACCATAATCAGAATATAGTATATAAAAATCTATTTTCAATCAAAGAAAAAATAGACAAAATATCACTTCAGCAGTGTAACTGTCAAGCCATCAGCACTCAAAAGAGAGAAAAAGGTTTCCCATTTGTTCCAATGGAAATACTCCTTTCTCCTCTGCACCAAGGGATGCATTTCTTGCAGGAAACACATCATTTACATCTTTTACAGCTAGGACAAAGTACTATTGAAACACAGCAATGAGATCCAAAAGATGCTCTTAATGCAGAGAATAGACATGTCCAAGTACATATTTCTATCACTAAGCCTCAGGGACACTGAATGCACTTAACCTCTGAAATGCAAATATTTCTCTGGAAAGCCCCAGGTTTCCAAGCTATTTTCAGGTTTGGCTAACTGGACTCAACATATGAACAGTCACTTCGTTGGGAAACACATAGTGCTCCATATTTTTATGCAGTGAGTTATGGATCCCAAAGAAAATGTCTTTGGAATTTTGGTTGTTGGTGAAAATGCTTCTAATAAAGGATATCCTCAGCACTCAGTACACAGATTCACCTGCCTCGTTTCTAGGGAAAACATGACCTCTGAGCTTGGATTCATTGTTGTGTGAAAGTAATACCCCACAAAATGCTTTCCACGTGATTGAACCCAGTTCTCCATTTGGTGGATAAATGAGTGCATTTACTCTTTAAAAAATTCACAATCTAAAAGAAAAGACATGATGGAAATTTCTGAGTAATATGTCACCCAGTTTTTCAAAAATAACTACTATTTTCAAAATGGACCCTAAAGAAAATAGTATGTGCAAATACGAATGACTGTTAAAAAGACTCCATTTGAAATGTCAACAAGAGTCCTTGACTGCACCTTAGTTAGCCTTACTGGTGCAATTCTCAGGCTGGAAACAGGGAATCTGGAAAGTTTCCCCTTACAAAGGAGAATTAAGTAATTCATAAGAAAATGGAAAGAAACTGGTTAATTATTCTATCCCCCAGGGAGGCAATCTCTGACTGTGAGAGAGGAAATGGGCTCTGCATTATAAGGTCTCTGATACTCACATCATGGAGCGGGTAGGCAGCTAAGTAAGTTTTTGAGTTCAGCAGTCTTTCAATCCCAATCTTTTTCTTCCCCTCTTCTACTCCAAAAGGGCATCGTGACAGAATATAGTAAACCTGCAAGGTACGTAGGCAAGGGCCTCAGTGCATTAGCTCTGTGAGGTTAAGAGTGCAGGGACTCAGTACACTAAACTAAGCTAAGCTAAGCATAAAGAGACCTCAGCACCTTGTGGGATTTCATGCTTTTCCACATTTTGAAAACCAAAAGAGAACAGTATCTATTCTGAATGGATATAGGTTCTGACAACTGGAGAATGCTTGTATTATTGGATTGTGAGAAGATACAGGTTGAAGAGTCATACAGAATTAGCAGGTTTTTCATTCGTAGATTCTGACATTACTCCATTTCCTTGCTGGAGGCCACAGGTGGGTGACTTATCATTTAACTTTCTTCTTTTGTCTCAGATTTTGTTGAGAATCCTGTGTGTCATGACTCTTTACTAGAACCAGAATTTCAAGTACCATTGTTAACAGTTCATTTAGAGAAATAGGGGACCAAATTGATACATGGCCAGGCTGTTATCTATATTTCTTCAGCCAATCACTCTGGCAATATTTATGCCCTTTGTGTCACATTAACTTGTTAAATTTACTAACTTAAGTGGCTTACATATCTTCTAATGCTTCCGGGTCACCTCTATCCACTTCTACTTGTATTTCCTGTGATTGCAATTTTTTAATCAGTCTATTCTGATTTGCCTTCCAGCAGCTTGTCAGATGTCTACTTTTCCAGCTCGCTGAATTTGTCCCTCCTGTCACCGTGTTAGATATACTGCCCAGTATTCTTCTCTCGTATTTCATCTCTCGAAGTCTCATTGGCTATGGTGGATATGGTCTATTGTCATCATTGGGTGATATTGGATTGTCATCATCCACTCTGGTCATTCATCTTAAGGGCATTTAATAGGTAGTCTTGTTAACATAACTTGATCATTATGAATCAAGGATAAAAACTGTTTCGTACTATTTGCATTATTATCTTAGGAAATAGTCACCAAGGTAAGCATTCTGTCTCAGGCATTAACAAAGTGAAAAATCTAATCTAACACATATTGGGATATGCATTGTGGTGGTAGCAAGTTATACAAAACATTGTCAAATCTGGACTTGCCTAAGAATGACTTTATTCAGAAAGATTATTGTGAAGGGCAAAGAGCCAGTACAATGAGAAGGGAACCTAGACAGATCTGCACCCACTGTAAAAGGCAGTTTAGGGTTGTTCTCTTTTAGGGAGAGGAAACGAATGCCCAGAGAGTTTCTGTGTAATGAGGGGGTGCCACCTTTGCTTCTGTTCACTGGAAATCAGGGTAGTCTATGGTCTGATTCCTGTGAGGGGCAGAAAAACACAATCAGGTGGGTAGAGTTAACCACTGAGGGCTCTGTTCTGATGGGTGAAATAGCTCTGCTAATCCTTTGTTAGGCAAACCAGGAATGTGTAAGGAGCATACTGACCTATTCCTATAAAGTCACAACAAAGTGAGACTCATGAGCATGAGCACACAGGTCCAAAAGAACAGAACTTTTTCTGATGCCATAAGACATTCATTACCATACGTTTCTTTTCTGAGGACATTCTTTAATAAAATGTGCACTTATAAATTTCTTCTCCTTTGAGAGGAACAGAAGTCTAAACAAAAATCCAAGTTAGCCTCAGTAACTGTTGGACTCTGGTGTGTTCAATATTTTTGGCCAGATCTCTGGTAAGTATCAGAAGCTGGCAATTGATAAACTGAGCTGAGCTGCTCAAGTGCTGGGTAGTACTGTGGCTATCACTTAAGATGGTGATAAAGAGTCAAGGTGTGGTGTATAAGACCAGGTATCTTAGGTCAGCTGATGAAGAATCTTATCTACAGAGAGCATAGCCCAGGAGAAGTACGGGAACACAGTGGGGGAGCATTTAGCAAATTACTGAACTTGTGAAGCTCAACTCTGAGCATTGACACAGAAATAGAAAAACCTGTCAGAACAACAAGAGTCCATACGCAATTATGGTTTGACTGCCTGATAGGTGCTATCACTAAATACTGTCAGACAGGCCATTACATCCTTACACAGAAAGTAGTTCCACAATAGTATCTGCTTCAGACTGATGCCAATTTCTTTAAAAATTGTAGTAAATAGTGACTGTTGTTTCAAAAGTATACTTACCTTGATTTTCATTCTCATCTTTATTTTAATCTCCGAATATGCCCATGGTTTACTATGGTATGTGTACTACAGATGTATTGCTCTGTATGTGTTATGTGTTATGTGTATGTGTAGGTGCGTGTGCATGTGTATTATGTGTATGTAAGCACACACACTTTGGAGAAATTTTATTGTTCTAAGTTGACACAAATACTCTAGTTATGAGCACAGCTTCTCTGTGAAGCAGAAATTTGGCTGTTGCCCATAATTGTCACAATTTGGTGGATAATAGGTTTGAGAAAGACTAGATTTCTTTCCTTTACCATGCACAGAAGTTAACTCTACGTGGAAATCCTCAGCATGGAGAGGAAAACAGTGCAAGCCTCTGTCTCATACTCAGTTTTTAACACACTGGGACTGTTTGTGAGCTCAGTCTGTTGGGACTCCTAGAGCTCACCCTGGGGCATGTTCCCTAAAACTCCTGGTGGTCATGTTTGGCCCCCAAAGCTATTCAGACCTATCTTCAGGCTTCACTTCTAATTCTGCCCACCTGCTATTTATGCTACAACCGCAGTTACTTTCCCTGGTGAAGTCCTGTGCCCTCCAAGTTATCCATTCATATTGGAATCAACTTCTTGCTAGCTCTTTGTAATTTTAATGTTTGATCTCCTTCAATGAGTTGTGAATATTTTAATGACATCTAGGATTATGAATCATCTCCAGAAGATTTCAATTCACCAGAGCGATCACTAACTTTCTCAGCTATAGCCATATAAAATACATTTGCTGAATAAAAGAACCTGAAAGTGGCTGAAGAGCGGAGGTCCTGATAGCAGCATGAAAACAAAAATGTCCCATCATATGCTTCTTCATCTGAGCTCCGGGTCTATGTCTGTCTTGTTATTGAGTGGTAAAAATAGAAATTATTTTCCTGAGAAGTGGATTTCATCCATGGGCTAAAACATACAGTCTGAGTCACATGTGCCATCACCCAGCCTTTGTTGTTCTGTTTATAGGGCACAGAGACAGATGCTCTAGTATAGTAATGGAGTGCACTGGTATGTTCAGAATGGCATGGGAGTGTGGAATTCAGTTTAAACTCAGCAACTGCCTGAGTCACTACAAAAACAGTCCATTGGTCCTCTGGAGACAGCCTCTCTACTCCTACAACGAAGTCTTAGAGGACATCTTCTGACATTAAGCTGCTCCATCTACACTGAGAATCTGCTAAGTGCATAACCGCCTTTATCTGTCCCCTTACCCACATCTTCTGGACGTCAAGCTACAGCTCCTACATGAACAGCTGCTTCTTCTCCTGTATGGGTGTACAGGAGACATCTTCTTCCCTTAAACCTCAAGACTCCATCTTCACAGACTTCAAGCTTCTCTGCCGAAGCTTCTTCACTCTGCTCTGGATTACTAACTAGATTGAGGGCAGGGCCTAACTCTGTATTGGGCTTTGATGTAAGGGAATGTTGGCTTAAAAGTTTGACCTTCTATCCAGACCACAAAATGTTCAGCAATGAGGCTGAAAGGATGGTTTATTGTATGCATGTCAATTGCAATACACTTCCAATTTTCTGTAAGAATCAATTTCCTGGCATCAAGAATTTGAGTGACTGGTAAAAGTGGCCAGGTTTTTGGCCACCCTCAGTGTTCTACATACCTTTCTTATTAAGCTTTCACACTTCTGGCTTTTGATTCAAATTTGAGGGACTTTGATTGATTACACAGAGGCCACTGAGACCGTTGTATGCCTGAACCAATTCCCATGGTGTTTTGTCTCAGGGAAGAGGGTTCCTAGGGAATGCCAGAGAGATGGGGGAAATGCTAGTTAAGGGTCAAAATATATCTAGCATTCTCTACTTCTCCATCTTTTTTAGTATGATTATTGTTTTGAGGTTTTATTTATTTATTTTTCTATTTATTTTTTGAGATAGGGCCTTAACTTGATTGCTCAGGCTTGCCTGAAACTCCCTGTGTAGTTCAGGTTGATCTCGAACTCATAATAAACTTTCTTCCTGCTGAAGCCTTGAAGGGCAAGAATCTCAAGTGTGAACCACTAGGGCTAGCAAATTCACTATCTTATACAAGTCTATTTGTGATGTCTGCAAGAGATTCTAACAGTCACATTAAAGATACATAGAGATATAAAGGAGGTATCTACATTTGGAAAAAATGTTTTCTATAGAGCCTTTCTATAGCCAGTGCTCCAAAATATTCAGGAAACATGGTGCCTGTGAATCACAGCCAACTGTCACACCTGTAGGACAGCAGTGGAATGTGTCTACCATAGATGAACAGAAAGCTGGTGCCCTTCCTTTGAGTGTGCTCTGAGAACCAGCTCTGCCCTCGTAGCAAGCCTTATGATCAAAGTGAAACAAAAGTTTTTATCTGTTTCTCTCTCAATGCAGATTCATTAATGAAACATTCATTTTAAAGCTCAGGATGATGGGTATAAGTTTTTCCACCCATTCAATTGGCTAAATCTAGTTTCATTCATGTCAAAAACTCTGTCCTATTTCTACTATAGTGTTGTGTGTATACATATATGTCATGCAGAAATTCTAGATTGGACATTATATACATGTATCACATGTTTGAATATATAAGGTCATGCTGTGAGGTTTGGAGTGGGTGGTGTTTGGGAAGATGCTTCAAAGTATGACAGCCTATCCTAGTAAGAGGCTCTGATATTTTCATCATCAAATCCATACACAGACTAAAATGTTCTGGATGGGACTGTAAGGAAGAGACTCTTTCTACGTCAGTCTTCCAAACAGTGAGCATGGTGCTTTTATACCTTAGAAAACACACTAGCAAGGTTTACAATGTGACAGAGAAGCAAAGGATGAGATGAAGGAATGGCAGCAACTTCCCCATGCTGACCAGCCTCCTAGTCTTTCTTAGGGGCCATTGCTTTTTGGAACATAGGCTGAAAGCCAAATCCAGGGCTATTTATGTGATAGGCTGGCACTCTGCCAATGAGCAGCATCCTCAGCCCTTTGTCATAACATTACAGTAGCAAAATCTCTGTTTCCGGAGAAGTTTTGTTATTTAGGAAACAGCAGCTTGACAACAGGCCTTCTAATATAGTGGTGGGATCTCCTATTCCCTGAAAGGTGTTGGTCTGATATATTGGTATTTATCATTTAATTCTGGTGAGAAGGCAAATTTTTTTTTTGTATTTTTGTGACAAAATTCTAGAAGCTACATTTTATTTGCTATCTCTGTGTATTTAGTTTAAAATCTATTGATTTAAGAACTAGGAAGTGGGATGAATCATCTCTTCTACTTACAAATAGATGGATAATGTGTGGACAACATGTCTCTAGTGGTTGGAAACTAGATGGTGAAATTAGTAAAAACAAACACAGGAAGGATTCAAAGTGCAAGATCAAAATGAGACCAGATTCTATTTTCTTCTGAAGTCAGATGACTAATGATAATGACAGCTAACTGTGACTGAACATTCGCTGTGTGTTAAGAACTGTTCAAAGCTTTCTATAGATTAATTACCCGAATTCTCAGGGTAACATAAGAAATATATGTTTTCTCCAACCTAACACAAGGAAACAAGAGCTTGTGGAGTTTTCAATCAACAATTTACAAATCCTAGATGGAGAAGAAATAGACTAACAATGCCAAAGATAATTTTAATAGGGAAGACAATGTCTGAGGTTCCTTGAAGTTGATCTACATTTAAGGAAAATAAAATATTCAAACTGAATTAAAGTGAATATCCTCTGATTGTAAACTTTAGAAAACCCAGTTTTAAAATCATGAAATCAATTTACAATGGTGACATAAAACTCAAGTCTTTGAGTTGTCAGTGACACACTGTTCTGAGATTAAATAATGCCTCTGGCACTACTGTTTTTAAGATCAACAAGCTGTTCTTAAGCAAAGAAGTAGGGAGCTTCACAAGTTAAAGGTGACCCTAACAGGCTTTCAGACCAACAAGGTGCTATTAAATAATTATACCTAGCAAGACCCTGAATGCTTAGCATTGAGCATGTAAAAACACAAAAAGCCAGAATCATCCCCACCATACAAAGAGAGGGGTGCCCATGGCCTTCACTGCTTACAATTCTGTTCCTTGTTGAGGATGGAAAGAAGGTGGCCTCATCTTCAATGAGAAAGAGTTCCTGACGGTGTCTGCTGAACTGCGCAGTGAAATACTCAGGGTTAGGGTACTTCACATACGACGGAAGCTTCACAGGCCCAAGCATGTAAGATAGGGGTGGGTACTTTGGCCGTGGGATGTCACTCAATTTAATAGGCATCTTGATTCCCAGCACTTCAGCATAAGTGACCAGGACTTCCCACGGAGCATGAATCTTCACAAAATAGGTTTTCCCATCTTCAGAGTTCTGCATAAAAAGAGACAGAGTGAAAGAATACTAATGATTAAAGAAGGCAAATCTCATAAAATTTCAAAAGTGCAAATAAAATTTAAGCAAAGTCTTCAGGAAATGTGATAACTCAAAGATGTTTATATATGTATACTGTGGTGGTTTGGAGGAAATTGGCCTCTAAGGCTCATATGTTTGAATGCTTGGTCCTTAGTTGAACTATTTTGGAAGGATTAAGAGTTGTGGCCTTTTGGAGGAGATGTGTTGCTGGGGAGAGAGCTTTGAAGTTTCAAAAGCCCACTCTAGGACCAGTGTCTCTCTCTCTACCTTCTGCATGTTGTTCAAAATGTGATCTTACATTTCTGCCTGCATGCCTTGCTTCTCCACCATATATTCTAACCATCTGAAATCATAGGCCCCAAAGAATGTTCTCTTCATAAGTTGTTTTGTCTATGGTGTCTTATCACAGCAAAATAAAGGAAAGTAAGACATGTACTAATGTAGAAATAGACATATATATGTATATATACACATATATTACAATACATTATATGCATGTGTATATGTGCATGTCACAGGGAGAGAGAGTCACAAATACACATGTATATGCATGTCACAGGGAGAGAGAGTCACAAATACACATGTATATGCATGTTACAGGGAGAGAGAGTCACAAATACACATAGAGATTGAGGAATAATTTTGTCTTCAGGTCTATGGCGGTACTATCATGAATATACTAAGGTCATCTAAAATATACTTCTGTGTGACTGTCTACTAGATTTGAATCACAGATGGAATCATATATATATATATATATATATATATATATATATATATAATTCTAGACACTATACTAACTTTAAGTGAGCTTGGGCTGGGGATTTTGTTTAGATAATTAAATGAGGTTATTACTATATATTATGTTATGTATTATAATGTATGCATACTGCTATCTATTTCCCAGTCTCCTTAGTTACTGCATAGAGATGACATGAAGTCCACTACATAAGAAAATTTTTACAGATTGCATTGTGTTGCTCATATTTATTGGTTCAGTAAAAACTGATGAGAAGAATTAGAAGATAAAAATGAAAGCTAGAGGTTATTAGTCACAGATAGAAGGTGATACTAAGTAGAGCTTTAGCCATACATTTAAAGATAATTACAGAATAACAGTAAATCAACGTGAATGGGGTTAAAGAATAAGAGAATGTAACCTACTTCTGAAAAGAATATCATGGGCTAAATAGTGGGCTATCCTGCAAAAATAGCCAGGTCATAGTTAGCCAATAGCCAGCTAGTTGTTCAGTGTACAATTTGACAGGCAGCTTCAAAGTAAGGCAGCTATGCAATGAAAAAGCTTCTCCTTCTGTACCCTGAGTAGGAAGTATGTGGTGTGCGTGTGTGTGCATGCGTGTGCACTGTGTGTGTGCACGTGCGTGTGTGTGTGCACGTGTGCGTGTGTGTGGGTGTGTGTGCATGTGCACTGCATGTGTGCACGTGCATGTGTGTGTGTGCATGCACGCATGCCCACACATGTGTATATGCATCTGATGTTGCATATGTAGTGTGTGGCTCTGGGTGGCAATCTTGGTGCAGTTCCATAGAATCCAACCACCTTGTTCTTTGTTTCTTTTGAAACAGGGTCTTTTGCTGGTATCTATAACTCACCAATTAGGGTTGGCTTGATGGACAGCATGTCCCAGGGACCCATTTGTTCCCCATTGTTAGGATCATAAGTGTATATTACTACATCCAGGTTACATATGGTTTGTGGGTGAGGCTTGGATAGTCATGCTTGTATGGCAAGCACTTTCCAGACTTGGCATTCTCCCATTCCCCAAGTCCCTCCTCATTAGAAAGATGTTTTGCTGGTGCTTCACCTCACTGACTACTGACCTGGGAAAGCGCAGGTCTTCTTGTCTCCAGGCACATTTTGTCAGCCAAGAGACTAATGCCATGCTCCAAAGCCAGCATCCAGCCAGCCAAATACACAAAGAGGAGAAAAGCCTACTTAAAATAAGATCTTTGCACAATGTATCAATGACACTTACCAATTTGTCTTCTATTTCCAAGTCAAGACCTGTTTTTCTGAGATTCTGTTCAAACTCTCGTCTTCTTTCCTGCAGGAAAAACAAATGAAGAGGGTGATGCAGGTGTTCTATGTCAGTGGAAAGGGCCAGTCTGACTCTCTGTGTTAGTTGGTGATGCAGGCCCAGCCTTTTGTGTTTGCTGGTTGTACCAGGGTGACCTGTTAGGGCATAGTGCCAGTCCAACACTACATTAGCTGACATGCCAGGCTAACCTTGGTGACGGCTTTCCAAGAGCTAGGCAGAGTGAGTATATATTGCTGTGTTTTGGGGAGGTTCTAGGACCCTCTATGGCTGTATATAAGGTACCCTACAAAACATACCTATTTCAGGCCACTGACTGCTTTCGACCTATAGCATAATTGACAAAACTATGGAAATCCAAAATAGGAACAGTCTCTAAGACACAGGCTTTATTTGAAGATATGTTCAGTTTTACTGAATGATTTAAAATTATAAGCAGTCCTTGTGGACAGACAGACAGACAGACACACACACACACACACACACACACACACACAGAGAGAGAGAGAGAGAGAGAGAGAGAAACAGACAGACAGACAGACAGACAGACACAGACAGAGACAGATAGAGAAAGAGAGACTTTAGCTGGAAATATTCAACATTACAAAGACAAACAATCCTTAAAAAATATAATAATTCTAATGCCACCACAGGCCAGAACCTCATTACAGCTTTTGCTTTCGAACAGCAAGAGGTCTTTTACTTAAAGAAAGATTAAGATTAAATACAGGCGTTCAAATAATAATTACTGTAGGATTGAGACAAAGCATTGATGAGTAAAACTTCTTCCACCTGCCATTATGATTAATAGGTACCTTTACCTTGAGGTTCTGGCAAATTTAATCATGAATCACTTTGGTAAGTCTATAGGGACATTTTTGAGAATTCGGGAATTTTTTTAAACACAGAAATATTATAAGAAAATGTCTTTTGTTTTAATCCCACGTGTAGGGGTGTGGGGCTACTTCAGACTGTCCACAGTAGCTGACTATGTTTTGCCTCGAGCTCTAAAAGAAGCATGATTTGGCCAGCTGCAGATACTTTCTGTAATTGTGTGACTTTTGGAATTCTGGAAAATTTTCAGAGGGTACATAAATTCAAGAGCCATGAGAGGCAGGGTGGATAGTTGTTGGTTGTTCGGGAAGGTTGTGGTTTGTCAGTAGCCATGGTCAAAAAGTCACAAAAGAAAAGAAATTATTTCTAGGACTCTCTCTCTCTCTCTCTCTCTCTCTCT
>NW_022196904.1:42405550-42423534 GCF_008632895.1 Mastomys coucha | reverse complement strand
TCTCTCTCTCTCTCTCTCTCTCTCTCTCTTCTCTCTCTTTCTCTTTCTCTCCCCTCCATCATTGTTTCTCTTCTATCTAGTGATAGGGAGTAAAACTAGGGGATAAAGGATAGGAAATAAAAAAGAATCCACAAAGTAGCAAAGGCCAACCACATGTTCTTTCCATGTCCAGTGTTAATATAAAAGTGTTTATGATTCTGAAAGCCCTCCCCCTAGCCATCTTTACTTAACTACATTTTTACAACATAAGATGTCTTGCAAATTTCTTTAACAAAATAGAAACAGTAGGAAGGGAGGATAATTTAAAATGCTGTCTCTGGCACCAAAAGAGTGAATTAGTCTTTAGCTGCAAAGCATGAGATTTTGTAAGCTGAAGAATCATAAATCTCCAGAGTTTTACAGACCTGATGGCAGAGTTAAGAGTCAATGGCAGATCATTAAGCATTATTTTAAACATGAATGGCTTTGTAACTAATAAAATTGTTTTAGATTTATTAAAATACTTTATTAATTTTTATTCTATGTTTATGAATGTCTTGCCTGCATGTGTGTCTGTACATAACATGGGTCCAGTGCCATTTGATCTCCTAGAGCTGGAATTATGGACAATCATGAGCCACCATGTATGTGTTGGGAAGCAAACTGAGGGTCTCTGCAAGAGCAGCCAGTGCTCTTAACCACTGGGCCACCTCTCCACTTGTTTCTTTATTATTATTATTTTTAATAAAATTCAGGGGTTTCTAGAAATCTGTAATTCAGTATTTCCAACCTATTGATTCAAATCCCCTTACACTGCAGCAAGATGCATAAGAACAAAAGAACGTGATTGAACCTGAACCCTTTGATTCTAGGAACAATCTTAATCACGAAAAAAAGGGGGGAAAAAAAGCAAAGAATAACAAGCCCCAGTACTTCAACAATCGATACATTTATTACATGCATGCTACTCATGGTAAAGTTTTTCTTGTCATAGTTTAAAGTATATCAAAGATTTTTATCAGTTATATACTCATGCAATTATGAATTCACGTAATTACAAAATTAACACAGTATGGAAAGAAGCATTAAGGCTCATTGTCTTATGGTTAACGATAAAAGCATTTCAGTCAATCTATCAGGTTTCTTTTATCAGTTAGGATTAAATGAGAAATAAAAGATGTACATGCATGGACTGGACTTAGGCACCCTGCACATTTTTAGTAGATATGTAGCTTGTTCTTCATGTGGCTCCCCTAACAATTGGATCTGGAGCTGTCTCTGACTGTTGCCTGGCTTTGGGTCCCATTCTCCTAGCTGGGCTGTTTGGCCTCAGTGGGAAAGGACATGTTTAGTCTTGATGCAACTTGGTGTGCCAGGGTGGGTTGGTACCCATGGGGAGCTTCCCCTTCTTTGAGATGAAGAAGTGAGGGTAGTTTGAAGAAGGGCATGTGAGGATGAGAAGGGAGGAAAGCAGAGAAACGGGGCTGAGATTGGGATGTAAAGTAAATAAATAAATTTAAAAAATGAAACTGAAAGTAAGAGATGGGCAAGGCTAGTCATTCACATGAGAAAGAAAGTATGAAAAATAGAATAGACATTTTAGGTGAGAAAAAAATCTTAGCTGTGAGAGGGTTTCTTCCCATAGATCCTTAAAATAATTAATGAGCCAGGCAGTGGTGGTGCACTCCTTTAATCCCAGCACTTGGGAGGCAGAAGCAGGGGGATTTCTGAGTTCGAGGCCAATCTGGTCTACAGAGTGAGTTCCAGGACAGCCACGGCTATACAGAGAAACCTTGTCTCGAAAAAACAAAAAAAAAAAAAAAAAAAAAAAAAAAAAAAAAAAGAAAAGAAAAAAAATAATGAATGAAGTATGTGTCCAGTTTCCATGGAGCTGACTTTCTATAGGTATATGCTGAGAGGTAACTTATAACATACGTTACGCCTTTTTTAAAAATTATGCTGTATATTTGTGTTTATATATGTTAGTGCAGTGCTTGTTCAGGTCTGCAGAGGGCAGCAATGCTCTGGAACTGGAGTGACAGGCAGGTGTGAGCTGACTCAACATGTGCTGAACTGAATTCAGGTTCTCTGCAAGGGCAGCACATGTTCTTAGCTACTCAATCCAACTCTATCCTTCTTTTGTTATTGTTAAAATTTATGGTGAATAACTATGGGTGGAGTACATTTAAAGACAGCTCAGGCTTTGGGGAGCAGTTTATGTTTAACTCTTAGTTTTAGACATTGATAAAGAGGTGTGAATGTTCACTGAGTTATGTACTCTTGCAGAGAATTATGGATTATGAAGGAAGGTTGCTGATTTAAAACTGTGAGACAAAACATTGTCCTCAAAGAAAATAATAATAATAATAATAATAATAATAATAATAATAATAAAGAGTAGGAGGAGGTTGAGAACTATACCCCATGTCAATGTCATTGCAAGGGACAAAGAAGACATATTGATAAGGAGAAGCTAGTGACGGGGTAGAATGTTCCTAAGGATATAGAGTCCCAGAAACACCGGGAAGATGACACACAGAAGAGAAGCAAACTAACTCTACTAAATGTTGACTAGCTGTGATGGCTATTCTTAGTTGTTAATTTGACTAAACTGGAATGAACTACAATCCAGAAATGTAGGGCACACCAGAACGACAGTGGTTTTTTTTTTTAATTGTGATTTTTTGGGGTTTTGTTGTTGTTGTTGTTTGTTTTGCTTTTGTTTTTGCTTTTTTGCTTGGTTTGAAGTGAGTGAACCCACTTCTTGTACAGACCTTTGAGGTAGGAAGGCATGTACCTTTGACACCACTGTTGAACTAGAAAGGATGCATCTTGAGGTAGGAAGGCACACCTTTAATCTGGGCGGCACTTTCTGCTAGCAGCCAATACAAGGGCACAGAAGAAGGAAGCTTTTGCTTTTTGCCTGTTTGCTCTGGCCTGGCTAGCAAGTCCATTCTTTCACTGGTATTAGAGCCTATTTCTTCTGAATTCCAGTGTCTGCTTAAAACCAACTTGGACATCTATACTTGTGGACTGAACAACTTCTCAATTTTTAGACTTTCTGCCTATAGACTGACATTGTTGGGTTGAGAAGGCTAAGCTGAGATCATGACAGGCTTCAAATTGGCCATTCAGGAGACTATGTATAAGAACTGGGCAAGTCCAGGCAAGCCCAGATAAGTCAGTTAGTAGAAAAAAACAAAACAAAACAGGTTTCAGGCAGCTAGTCAGAAACTGCCTGGCCATCAGAAGCTGCCCCACTACCTTGCCTGGGGCAAGTACAATGGGTCAGCAGCAGTTTCCAGACTTTTCTAGCAACAGTTTCTATCCCCCATGCCCTACTAATGTTCCTAGATACTGGACTCAGCATATTAAGATAGAGGTCACCTACCCCAGAATTTCCCCTAATGTGCTTTAAATCAGGCCTGCGAGCTTACTTTTGGGTCTCTCTATTTTGGTAATGGGGGACTCCACCATACTGGACTTCTGCAGAATAAAACACTCTTTACATTTACCTATGATCTGAGTGCACGGTACCATTCTTCAGTGAATCATGGATACTTACAGAGTTAGTTGGACCATAACCTATAAGTGATTCTAATAAATCCTCTTTCTTTGTATACAGAAAAATAGATTCATTCTATAAGTTCTGCTACTCTGGAGAATCCGGACTAATACATTAGTCAAGCAAAACGAGAACTGAGATTTGGCCATTGCTTTATAAGTGCAGATGAACATTGTTGTTCGGATGCATGGTCTTTCCATGTAGTACACAAAGAACTGGTTTTAATTGAACTGGCTTCTGACAAATAAGTATAATTTGGGGGAAATGGACATGTAATCAGTCACTTAAAGAAAATTAGAATGTAGACACATTGTGACTTTTATACTGCTTGAAATATTTTGCTGGGGTGCATAAGCTGTGGGAGAAAAGACAAAGTTGTTGGAGCCTTACTTCATCCACCAAGTGTGTGTGAGTGTGTGTCTACTTTATGTTAGTCAGTGATCCTACATCTCCTCCTTGGATGGTTGAACTCACTGTCAGAGTTGGCCTCTGGCAGAAAGTGTGGTATATATACATAATGGAGAAGAATGAAATTAGGTCATGTGCATGAAAATAACTGGATATTAGCACATTAAGAGAAAAAAGCCAAACTAACAAAACAAGTATTGCCTGTGGAGTTGGGAAGGGCTGTGAACATAAAGGGGGAACATTGAAGAGGTGCAAGACGAACACAAGAGAACATGATCGAAGCAGGTTCTAAGCATGCATGAGGAGGTGCAAGATGAACACAAGAGAACATGATCGAAGCAGGTTATAAGCATGCATGTGAATGCCACAGCTGCCATAACCAACATATGCTAATGAAAACGTTTATGAAAGTAAGGAGAGAGAGAAGTGAGAGAGAGATGGAGGGAAGGAGGGAGGGAGAGGAAGTGGAAGGGAGTGGAGGAGGGAGGGAGGAAGAAAGGGGGAAGAAAATAAGGAAGGAAAGAAAAACTATGGCAATATAATACATTCATCTTTTCTGGTCTGTATGTAATTAAAAAAAGGGTGAAGGAAGGAGTATGGGTAAGAAAGATTTGAGCACTTATTCATGTGCTGTGTTCATGAAGCAGTGGAAGAGAGAGATGTGATGGTGAGCCAGTGCTAACAGTGAGAGAAACAAAGAAAAGAACTGAGGTGGAATAAAGGACAAGGTCAATTTGAAGATATTCTAAACTCAGACGTTTTAGGAACATGAAAGGAAGAATTAAGTCAACAGTGTACTCAGCCTGTACTATCCCTCCTGAGAAGGAAGATGGCCATGATAAGCAAAATGCTCAAGGAAGAAGCTGGCGTGTGGGGATCATCCATAGAAGATATAAAAACCCACAAAGATGGGTGCTGTTTATGAATTTAGAGGTGTTTGTGGATGGTTACTTGAACAAGGTAGAAAGATACAAATTAAGGAAGTTCAGCTTCAGAGATAACACTCCACAGTTTTCAAGTTATTATCTGTGTAATATTTCAGCATATAAACAAATACCTGCACACATGTGCACATGCATAAATCCTTACATGTGTAGATGAACTGACTTATTCATCATTTTGAATAGTGGCTACTTACTGAACACTCCTCATATTTTACAGGCATTCTGAGCCCCTGAGAATGGAATGTGAACCTATCTTGTGGCCATAGAGGATGTAAAGCAAAAAGAATAAAGTAAGAAAATAATGAGTGGGAGAGTCAGGATTCGAGTTCGATACAAAGGCTATTTTTCACTTGGTTGATTTGTCATACACTTTGAAGATGGCAACAGCATGCAATAGATCAGCAGTTCTCAACCTGTGGGTTGTAACCCCTAAAGGGGTCCCATATCAGATATCCTGGATATTATAGATTTGCATGACACCTTATAGCAGTAGCAAAACTACAGTTAGGAAGTAGTAACACAATAATTTTATGGTTGGGGGAAAGCCATGACATGAGGAACTATATTGAAGGGATTCAGCATTAGGAAGGCTGGAAGTCACAGTACCAGATTCAAAAATAAAACTTCTATCTAGGGGGTCACACTTGCTATCTAAAGCAAGGTCTATGAAATAGATACCAGTCACATGGGAAGAGAAGTTGGAGAAGGAAGTAAATGGAGGAAAAGAGGAAAGGCCAGGGGAGGAGAAAGTGTTTGTCACTCTCATCATCTCCAAAGCATTCAGAAAACAAATGTTAGCTGTTAGGCTGTGTGCTCTGTGCGGTCTCAGCCAGCTTTGTCTAGCGTGTGTTCATCTCATGATGTAGTCTCAGCCAGCTTTGTCTAGCGCGTGTTCATCTCATTATGCCCCTGTGTGTCCCAGAGCAGCACTCACTGCCTTCAGCTCTCTTTCTTTCTTCATGTCTTCCACATAGGACAGGACAAAGTCGATCTGCCGGATTCCATCTCTGAAGAAGACTGAGTCTTTGCTCTGTTCACTTTTTTGAAACTGCAGAAGACACACATACATGGCATGATTTCACATCACCTTTTATTCTCAAAGGTCAGAAACATGAAGGAAATTGGCTGTAATTGGACCGCTGCTTCATTTTTTTTTTTCCCACACAACACAGAAAGTCAACACAAGCCATAACAGAAATTAGGCCACTTTCTGAAGTAAAATTCCGTAGAGGTTGAAGTGATACCTACTCAGGAAGGGCTGAAAGAGACAAAGTGATCTCATGGTTAAACACATTAAACCACATGCTTTCCTACAAATGCTACAGTTATGCCAAAAATGTAAGATGAATATGCTTATACATTGAATCTAAAAATGCACATTCAGGCAGAATGGTGTGGTTTTAGTAAAACACGGCGCCAATTAGTGTACTACATTATTACACACTTCTTCCAGGGCACAATTAGTTGCACACTAACTAATGGCGTCTCTCTGTGTGAACATAAACTGTTAATGGTTACAGACGGCCAAAAAAGAATCAGAAGCAGGTAGCTGGTCAGCTGACCTCACTATGGCTAAGTCCTACAAATGTCTGTCCTCAATGTCTCAAGTGAGCTATAACCCACGTTTTCTTTTTAGTTGTATGGATTTTCTCAATATAATCATCAAAATGATAAGTTCAACTTTTACATGACATTCATGAATTCCTTTCCTTTTTGTGCAGGAAAACAAAACAAAATAAACAAATAAGAAAAAAAACCTATTGAACATTGCAGGGGAGAAAGAGACTTCACATTTGACTTTGTATTTCTCACCACTGCTATGAAAGGTGTAATACTTTGTACTTATAACAGCCCTGTGTGAGGCTCTGCGTCATGCAATGGTTGGTTAGAGATACCACTGGGATGCCTCCTGGCTGCTTCCTGTAATGAGTGGAGTGGCTTGGAGCTAGATCACTTGATTCTTCCCAGCAGGCACACCTGCATCTTCTGCAGTCCCTGCGATGATCTGCACTTGCCAGCACAGGTGAGCATCCCCATAAAAGTTACAGGTGATGCTCAGCCACAAACAGGACAGAAATCTCCTGTGTGATCTGTGGTCTGTCAACACAGTAATGCTAATTACCTCTGGGTTCCTGATGACTATCATGGAGGAGGAAGAGACTTTCAAGGCATATGAGGAAAAATGTGTGGACATGTAGGCAGAAATTAACATATCTAGGGAGATCAGACTAATTGTCAGAGGACTGGAACTAAAAAAAGACCCACATTCTTCTCCCTTTCATAAAGGATTGTTAAAAAAAAAACCTGAGAAAAGTCAAGCTGTCATAATTTGACTATAAGTCAGTTTTTATAAAGGGAAAATAAATAAAATGATCACTGGCAGTATAGAACATTATTACAAAGTTAACATATTTGATAAAATATACCAAAATGTATGGAAGCTTGTTGGCTAGATAGCCTGCATATGATCAAAGGAGAAAGAAAACAAAATAACATTTATGCTTCTCCAGTTATATGACAACCATGTTTTGTACCATAGTACCTTTAAAAGAAATCACTAATGTTTCTAAGAAAGTTCATATTGCTCACAAAAGCTAACCCTAGGATTCCCTTAGGACTGGAGTTACAGATGTTGGGAGCCACCATGTGTTGCTGAGATCAAACGAGGTCCTCTGGAAGAGCAACCAGTTCCCTTTTTGAGCCATCTTTCCAGCCCCATGTCTCCAGATTCTTAACAAAAATCGATTTGTGCTAAATGGTGCAGAAAAATCCATTTATTTTTGTTACAGACAACTGGATATTATTAAAATACACCATGTTTTGTTTTTTACTGAAAACATGATATAAAGAACACACATGTATAAGTATATGATGTATGTGTATATAATGTATATGATGCATATGTATATGTACATGTATATGTGTGTGTGTGTGTATCTGTTTGTATGTATATTTGTCCTTAGAGAAGCCTGCTTACTACAAAGCAATACATGGGTGGCATCTAGCTTACTATGAATTACATTCCTTGTGGTTCATGAGCCTCTGAATTTATTTATATTGTCACGTGTAAATAAGTTTGCACTCATGTTTTTAGGAAATAGGCTCATCAAATGAAAAAAAAATGAGAATCATCTTGGTTAAATGTCAACTGCCTGGGGACTGGGAATTAGTAATCAAATCCCCCAGTGTGCATAGCATTCATGGTACAGAAAACATGCAAGCTGTTAGGACAGACACTCAGGCATGAGCATCAGCAGCCAGTGCTGTTTTACCATAAGACGCCTCTTCAGGAACAAATTGAAGCGCTTCTCAGGCTGTAAAGCAACCAATGGAGAGTCACCAAATCCTGTTCAGGGTTCAAGATTTCAATACACAGATCCATAAAGGAATAAGCTATGTTTTGTGGTGATGCTTATGCTAAGACATTTCAGGCTCAGAGCAAGGCTGTTGTTCCCTCAGAGGAAGGTTTTGTTTCCTTAAAGTAGGACTACCACCTAATGGAAGGAGTTTTATCATAGCAAGCCCTGGCTTCATGGAGTGGATTCAGAGCAGATGGTGATGCTGAGAGGTTTCTGACTCAGCAATACTGGCATTGCCTTATCACCAGGCTGTTAACACAATAAGCCCAGCATTAATTATTCCAAATCTCTGTGACATTAAAACAGACTGAATGCCTGGGTAGCTGCTTGCCCTAAGACAGCCTGTGTCTGGTGAGTTTCTCTAACATCTTACCCATTGCGCCTGTGCTTCAGGAGACCTGATAAACTTTCCACTTCTACTTATCAAACATATTGCATCCAAAGGCCCGCACTGCTCATATTTGATAAAAATTAAAGGGTAAATAATTACATAAACTATCGTTAAAGGAACTTAGCAATTCACAGGAAGAGTTTGATTCAACGTTGGGAAGGCCTAAGCAGCTAGTGATGGCTGGTGTGTGTGCAGTCTAGTTTTATTATTTCAAGTTAAACAAGCTAGAGAGTTATCTGAAGGGAGAGAACCTCAACCGAGGAAACACTTCCCTAAGATTGGGCTGTAGGCAAGCCTATAAGTTTTCTTTTTTCTTTTTTCCATTATATCTTCTTTTTTTATTTTTTATTTTTTATTTATTAGATGTTTTCTTTATTTACAATATCTTCTTTCCCAGGTTCCCCTCCAAAAAAAAAAAGAAAGAAAGAAAGAAAGAAGGAAAGAAAAGAAAAGAAAAGAAAAAGAGAAAAAGAAGAGAAAAGAAAAGAAAAGAAAAAACCAAAAACTAAAACAAACCGCTGTTCCCTCCCCCCTCCCCCTGCTCACCACCCCACCCCCTTCTGCTTACTGGCCCTGGCATTCCCCTACACTGGGACATAGAACCTTCACAGGGCCAAAGGCCTCTCCTTTCACTGATGACCTACTTGGCCATCCTCTGCTATACACATGCTGCTGGAGCCATGAGTCCCACCATGTGTACTCTTTGGTAGGAATTTTAGTCCCTGGGAGCTCTGAGGGTACTAGTTAGCTCATATTGTTGTTCGTCCTAAGGGGCTGAAAACCCTTCAGCTCCTTGGGTCCTTTCTCTAGTTCCTTCATTGGGGACCCTGTGCTCAGTCCAATTTAATAGGGGAGAGCCCAGCCTGTTGTGTGTGGTGCTACTTCTGGGCTGGTGTTCCTGCATTCTATAAGGAAGCAGGCTGAGCAGGCCAGTGAGTAGGACCTCTCCATAGTCTCTGCATCAATCCGTTCCTGCCTCCAGGTCCCTGCCCTGTATGAGTCCCTGTCTTGATTTCCTTTGATGATGAACCATGAGTTCAATCTGTTACGGCCCTGTTATTGACAGCAAAAAATATTACTATCATTAATTTTAAGATTAAACACAACCCCTAGTCCTTATATATACACTGATTAACAACTCAGACTAGTACCATAAAACTTAATTTAAGACAAATAATCAAGGCTAAAGCTTCACAATTGGCCCAGAATATGATGCAAAGCAAGTGACACTTTCTGTTTTCTCCATCTCCAATTTGAGTCAGGAAAACAACATGTTAGGAATTGTACAACTGAGGTGCATTCTATATGATAAAAAGGCCAGCATCAACCTTAGAGGTCACTGGACACAAGAAAGATATTCAGAGTTGGTTGTTGTCTCAACCAAGAGACACAGAGTAGACATGGCTGCTAAGCACAACTCAAAACCCTCAAAGACAACATCAGCAGAAAATGAAGACACCTGAACTCCATTTCCTGTCTTTTCAGACAGCAACATTATTTACTTAGCAAATAAAAAAAACTAAACTTAATAAAACTTAAAGTTTAATAAGTTCTGAATTAGATCAAAGTTTTATCTTTAAAGTTTAAATTATGATTATTCTTAAGCATTCATTCATAGTGAAGAATACTGTAATGGAATAAGAAGGTTGATGGTTCAAGTCTAGGACCATCCTTATAAGCACAGAGAAACATTGATGAAGCCTCTGCAAAATTGGGATACTCTCTATGTGCCATTTTCATTACCATGTCTGATGTAAATTTTTCTTAAAGAAATAATTTTTTTCAAAAATAATGCATTCTCAGATATGAAACTTAAGGACCTGAGATTTCAGTGACAGTATCCCCAGCTCAAGCCATAGAAGGACTCTTGTGTCTGTCAGCTGAAAAAGAGAAATACAGCTTACTGCTTACCGGTATCTGCATGTCTTCAGGGATGAGGAAACTGCTCTCTTTGGTGCCCAGGTTCTGTCAATAGCAAAAGTCAGGGTGATGGAGATACAGTGCTGTTAAGAATGGCTCAAGTAGAACAACATATCATTTACAAATCCAAAGCAAGAACAGGAAGCTTCTTTCTCTAGAATACTACACCATAAAGCCAAGAAACCTAAACTCCATTTCTCCATCTGAAATGGTACTTGAAGCTGCATGTACATATGTATGCATGCATGCATGTGAGTAGATATCTGTGCATGTGGCTGTGTGGAGGAGGGAAGAAAAAAAAGAGAAGGGAGAGATAAAGAAAGGGAAAGGGACAGATAGGGAATTGTAGTGAAAGGTCTACTAAACCATGGGCTTAATCTGCAACAGGTGAAATGGTTAAAATCTTCTACAATATGGTAAAGTGACCAGGATATCTGTTATTTTTATGACTCTGAGCAGGACCAATGTAGAATACACATCACTGATTAGATAGTTCATGCTTCTTGGCATTGGCTTGAAATTACTAAAATGTATAGCTTTGAAGATGACATATCATTCTTTAAAAATACATAATTGAAGAAAAAAATCCCTTCATGTATATGATACAAACAAGCCACTAGCAACTAAAGCATTTCTTCTTTCTTGGACATGGCTTCAAATCCACTTGTTACTCAGTGATCCACATACCACAGAACTGGCTCCTCAGGAGTCACCTCATGCCCTGAATGTCTAAGGATGGTATCAGGAATGGTTCCAGCTAACAAAAAAAAATGATCTGAGGTCCAACTCACACAGGATACTTAGTTATCTCCTTTTGGGAACATCACATCCACCATCCCACTATGACTGGTTGGTTCTCAACAAATCAGTCTTAAGAAACCGTAATTATGAATTAAGAATACTTCAGGAGCTATTGAGAATATCCTTTTAGGCTGAAGAGCTTACACAGTGGAATGTTCTAAGCAACTATAACCTCTTTGCCTTCTTAGTGATGACAAAAGTGGTGCTGAGCACAGGTATAATCAAACTACTTCAACCAAACTTAAGTTACACTTATGAATCAAACTTACTCATCAAAATATAAAAAAAAAGTGTCAAATAAAACTAACCTATCAGACAATTCTAAAGTGGCAGTCTCCACAAATACATGACAGACAGATAGACAGAGAGATAGAGAGTGAGAGACAGAGAGAAAGAAGAGAGAGAGAGAGAGAGAGAGAGAGAGAGAGAGAGAGTTGAGGAGTTGAGGTAAAGAGTGAAAGAGTGATTGCTATCCTTTTGGACAACCTGAGTTGCATTCTGAGCACTGCCTGTAACTCCTACTCTTTTTTCTGGCTGGCCTCCATGGGCACACACACACACACACACACACACACACACACACACACACACACAAACACACATGAACTTTAATAGAAACAAACGGAACCTCTTAAAAACTGTAAAAAAAATAAAATAAAAATAAAAATAAATGGTGAAGCTACATTTTCATGCAAATAATAAAGGAACTTAATTTGTCCTCCTTTGACCCACAGCCCTATTACACTTGCACTCTACCATCACACACAAGGGTTGGTTGTGTTAACTATGGAACGACTGAAGGTATTGCACAGTTAATATTCTCAAGAGAACTTGACAAGGAACTTGACTATCTCCCACCTTAGGAAAAAGATACGTTTGTTCTGACTAGGGCCTCAAACCTACTATCATGTCTTCTCCTTGAAACATAAACTGATATAAATTCTTTCTTTCTTTTTTTAATAACTCTTTGCTGAGTATTTCATTGCTTCCCTTGTCAAAGACCTGTTATGCATAAGAATTCTTACTATGGTCAAGCCTATGGTTCCCTCAACAGAGGTATGCCTTTCATATGTTGTGTGCCCTCTTCAGAGGGCCCAGCTACTGAGCAATTAAGTAAAGTGGTACAAAGAGGAACAACATTGCTAAGTGGATGGTCTCACAACCTTCTACAAGTAACAACATGTAGCCTTATTCATTCACAGAATCCACAAGTCATCATAAAGACTGAATTCTCCAAACATAAGCAGCACTAGTAGTACCCTTCTGGCTTTGTGTAATTCCATCATGTGTGTTTGAAGTTTACAACAAGCTGTTATAGGACAATGTCATGTTTCCTCCCTCTAAACTGCTGTTGATTGACTACACAAATTTGGGACTTTCAGATACAGAGACAAATTTATTTGATCTCAATGTTTTAGTTTAGTAATTTTCCTCACTCTTGAGTCACTTGAACCATACATTGCCCTTGATAAGAACATATGCCATGTGTACAACCATATCATAAACAGATGTCATACACAAACCAGCATTACACATCTCCACCATGATTGGCTGAAAGTTATTGTCTTGTAGATCAAATCCCAGCACATCTGAAGTTATTGTACAAGAAACTTCAAGATCAATTCAAACTTATGCTTGTTATCCAATAAGACCATATTTTCTTCTTCCTCTCTTTTTAAAAATCTTAGTACTTAAAGTAATTATAGAATTTGTTGAACTCTTAAGTCAAGCAATTGAGCAACAGCCAGCAGATTCACAAAGTGTGGGTTTTCTTGAGTGAGACTTGTGGATTTGGTCTAACACTTGCATTATGTTATTTGGGTTCCCCAAATTGCATGAGAATCCATATGTAAGAGGATGAGGGTCCCTGCCCTGCTCCTGAATTGGTAAACAAAGTTGCTGGCAGAAAATGACTGGGAAGGGAGACAGAGGCGGGACTTTAGCATTTGAGGGCAAGGGGACCAAGAGAGAAGAAGGAGGTATGCTGGGAAAGGAATAAGATCCAGGCTAGAGAGTTGCGGAAGAGAGAGCAATTATTTAAGAGCTGGGGAAAGAGTGGGCCCCAGGGGTCCTCCTCATTGGGTCTAGGGTAGCAAAGACGGAATATAGATTTTAGTAAGTAATAATTCAGGAGGAGTACCTGAGGGGAGGCGTTAGCAATGTAGAAGTTTAAGAATGACCCAGCCATTAAGCTGTTTAGGGCATATTAAAATAGACCTCTCTCTCTCTCTCTCTCTCTCTCTCTCTCTCTCTCTCTGTGTGTGTGTGTGTGTGTGTGTGTGTGTATCATTCAAGAACTCAGAATATTGGGGTGGGTAATGAGGAATGTGTGCTGCTGCTGAAGCAATTTGAGTAGTATTAATTGCCTACTGCAACAAATGGCGTCCAATTTGCTAGGCTTGAACTCACTATTAAAAATTAATTTGAAATTCCCAAATGGAAAACACATGACATGCTAATAAGATTAGGAGGTGGAGTGAATTGGTTTTTCAGCCAAGCTGAGCTGAGCAGAGCAGAGCCCTGTGGTTCCTTCCCAAGCTGCACAGGTTTGGAACTAGGACAAAAGGTGTGCTGAATTGGCATGCATAATTGTGGCTTGAGACTAGAACACAGCCAGGCTAACCCAGGGATGTGGGTGGTGGACTAAGGATTCTGCTAGATGCTCTCTCAGTGTTCTGGGCTGCTAGGGAGGGCATGAGCCACAGATGCTGAGAGCTCCTGCTGAGATGAAGCAGGCTGAAGGAACAAGCCTCAATAAGATAGAAATAAAGAGACTTGCATTGTTTTAAGGACAGAAGGGGAAAATGAATGAAAATTGATTTAGTTGATTTTAAAGGCAGAAAGGAGAAAAATGCTTTAAAGGAAATTTTTAAAAGTCTATGCCAGGGCAGGCAATCGGGTTCTTTGAATATATCCTCCACAGGAATTATGGGACTGCTTAGCCCGGTATGACTAATTAATAGCCTGGAAATAGGCTTATACTGTAACTAGAATGGAATTTAATTGAAGTTCAGTACATAGGAAAGGATGTTAATTCAAGTTATATAAAGAGAAAAGAATATAACATATGTGTATATACATACATATATATATTCCTGTGTATGTGTATGTATATATAGATGAATAAATAAATTTAGGCTTTGGTCTCACTATTAAAAATTAATAGTGTAAGAATAAGGCAGAAGATAGTGAAGGAGCACTGTTTCTATGTATAATAATAATAGTTTAGACTGCCTTATGTTAATTAACTCTTATAAAGAGAAAGGTGATCTATATATGTATATATACAGAAATATTAATCTCCACAGAAGGCAAAATTTAAGTATATATAGATGAATAAATAAGTTGGAGCCTTTTGATCTCATGTAGGTTAGGGCAGGGGTAGAGAGAATAACCTTATCTCAGACAGATTCGAGAAATTTAGGCCTTGTTCTCACTATTAAGACTTAATCATGCCAGGCGGTGGTGGCACACGCCTTTAATCCCAGCAATTGGGAGGCAGAGGCAGGCAGATTTCTGAGTTCGAGGCCAGCCTGGTCTACAGAGTGAGTTCCAGGACAGCCTGGGCTACACAGAGAAACCCTGTCTCGAAAAACCAAAAAAATAAAAAATAATAAAAAAAAAAACAACTTAATTATGTAAGAACAAGGCAGAGGATAGTGAAGGAACACTTTCTCAATGGATAATAATAATTGCTTAGATTGCTTTAGTTATTTTGAATTGTTTTGATTATCAGAATACATGTGATTATAAGTTTGGTGCCTATGATATTAAAAATCCTCTGGGAGAGAGGACAAAATAGAGCAGGCCTAAAGAGAAAGGAGGCTGATAATTTGAATCGATTATACTTTTGATGATTCTGATTGCTAGAACAAGGACACACTATTTTTGTAGAGAGGCTCTGTATTTGTGTTAATAGAAAAGAAGAAAAAGCTTTGGATTCTTTTCAAAGCAATATGAATCAGATATGATAGGGAAGACCCCCGAAGATCTTGACTAAAGACAGAAAAGAAAAATTCGAGAAGATCAAACAGAACAGGTAACATTATTTACTGATTCCTCCACATGGAACAGTAATGTAAGTTACTTAGTCATAAAAATGTCTCTAGAAAAATCTTCAGCTAAAATTAGACAACAAATCTTGTTGGTTATGGAATCCTTAGGATTCATTGTGCCATGCTTCACATGGCATGAATAAAGATTTATTACGATTGGTTATTGATCAAATTAACACATAAAAAAGACATCTGTCTTTCACCTGCTCAAAGAAGGAGCAAAAAGTTTCATCCTTAACTGAACTTTGCACTTTGTACAATCTATATTAATATCTTAATAGTACTAAAATTTTGATTGTAAGATTCATATATTGCAGAATGTGCAACTCTGACAAGATTCATCCATGGGGATGCTGAAATGACCTGTTCCAGCTCCCTGTCTCCGGATTCTGTTTCAAAAGACTTGATTCTAGAACTGCTTCAGGAATAGCTGCTGATTCCTGATGAACTTAGTTCATCCAGCCTTTCAGACAGATCCAATCAGAACTTCAGTCAAGCCCTGAGTCTTCAAAGCATACAGAAAGTGGATAACAGATGCTAAATCTAGCTTTCTTAAGTCTAACTGTTTTTTTCCAATTTTCCTAACCTTCCCCACCCCTCAAAAAATTAATTCATTGCCTCAGTTAAGCAGGAAGAAGCCACAGTGAGTCATCATCCAATTCTTGGGTTTGAGTGTCTGGTTATGTTTATTTTATAAATTATAGATAGATTGTCATTTTAAGGGATAATTTGGAAATGGTCATAATTTTGAACATGGAGGAAACTAAATAGAGAGCTCAGGCTTGGAGGTTTCTGTCTTTCCTCTCTGCTTCTCTATCCTTTCTTTCCTAGGTAAAAGGAAGGAGGTTGAAGGCAAAAAGGGCAATAGAGTAATGCTATAAGAAAGTAGATATATGGGATGGATTACTAAAATTATTCTTAAAGCATTGTATAGCCATAATCTTCTATTGGTATAAATTTTTATATTTTATGGAAAATTGAAGATATAATTTATTACATTGGTAAGGAATTTATATATTGATACAGGTTTAAGGTTTTCACTGGTATAAAGATTTATATATTGATACAAAACTTGAAATTAATATTGTTACTCTTAGACAGGCTTTGTGCCTATGCAACTTATTTGAGAATACAAGGTTTTGACCCAGTACTTCTACAGCTGTTATTAAAAACTGTTTAGGATAATTAAGTAATGAAAGTTAGGGGCTAGATAGTAAACTCATGGTTATGTTAAATTATTATTTAATTATAATAAAATGTTTTCAATATTATTCAAATAGAAATAGCTAAGAGTAGTCAAGTTTTAAGAGTTCAGGTATACTTTACATTGCATAGATAGTCTTCACAAGCATCAGAAATCCACAAAATTTGGCATTTATAATCACTTTATTATTATTAGATTTTGACTAGGAGACATGTTTCAAAGAAGATATTGAGCATTATAACTTCCATATAGAATTTCTCTAGTTGTGGCACGGTAGCCACTGGGTAAGAATTGTCCTAATTCATATACAGACAAAAAATACTGCCCAGGAAAGGACACATGATATGGGATAGTTGACAGCTTAGCTCTGCAGCTAGTCCTTCATAATTCCTGCTTCACTTAGGGTCTGTCAGATGGTTCTGGGTCAGAATGCTAAAGTCAGATGGTCCAATGTTTTGAGAAATAGGAGCTTTTCAGGTAGTCAGCTGTCTCTGAAAACTGTTTATGTTTTGGAAGCCATAGTTTTGTGCTTCTTATATATTCAGGTCATATTTAATTCATTCTCAGATCTTGACAGGGTTGAAGACTAGCTATAGTCTCATAATCAAACTTAAGTTGTTTAGCATTGAGGAAGATGACGCAGATTTGAAAAGATGGTTTTCTCATGGTAATGCAGTAAAATGGTAAATCAAACATAATTCAGGTATAGAATTGTAAACTCTTCAAGTTAGGATAGGTATTAGAGTAATGTACATAAATTGACAAAATAGATAGCCTGGACATTGTTAGTGTAATCATACTTTATAGTTTTTATAACTGTTATAACTATGTTAGTTTTATATCTGAGAGAAAAGGCCCTTTTAATGAACAAACAGGGGAAAATATTGTGGATTTGGTCTAATGCTTGCATTATGTTATTTGGGTTCCCAAAATTGCATGGGGATCCACATGTAAGATGCTAAGGGTCCCTGACCCTAGTTGGTTCTGATTGGCAAATAGAGTTGCTGGTGGCCAATGACTGGGGGAGATAGAAGCAGGACTTTAGGATTTGCAGGTAAAGGGACTGAAAGAGAAGAAGGTGAATCACCATGCTGGGAAAGGGACAAAATCCAGGCTTGAGTGCTGCAGAAGAGAGAGAACATACCAATCATGTAAGAGCTGCAGAAGAACAGCTCAGCCCTCTCCCTCAATTAGGTCCAGGGTAGCAAAGATGGAATACAGATTTTAGTAAGTAGTAATTCAGGAATATGGAGGATGGGAGTGTTAGCAATGTGGAAGTTTGGGAACAGTCCAGCTATTGAGCTGTTTAAGGCATATTAAAATAGAAAGCTGGTTTTTTTTTTGTTTTTTTTTTTTTT
>NW_022196904.1:42388207-42405466 GCF_008632895.1 Mastomys coucha | reverse complement strand
TGTGTGTGTGTGCCTTTCATTTGGAAACTCAGAACACTGGGGCAGGTAGTGAGGAATATATGCCACTGCCATTGGGGCAATTTGAGTAGCATTAATTGCCTACTGCAATAGACACTTCATGTTCTATGCAATAGTAGTAAGTGAGGCATGAAATTTGTCTCACTTACAAGATGAGCAAGTCATAGAGCAGAGAGGACAGTGCATTATAGGAGTGGATATGGAGAGTTCAACTCAGCTACAGGTCTAAAATGCTAAACTTGACTTAATATTTGTACTTTTGCATATCATTAAGCTAATACACAGACATTCAACTTACCTCATTCTGTTGGAGAGCATAGTCTATTTCTTTGGCTGTTAAGCCTAGAAGAAATAAGAAAAAAATCTATCATGCTAGCTGGTCTTGTTCAAAAGTCTACACAAGAAAGAAACAGGAATTAAACAAACCAACAAAATTCAAAGAAAAAAATGCCAGGAACTAATCTGTTTAAATCAGCCTCCAAAAGCTGTTCTGTTTCTCTCTAAAAGCAAGCAAGCAAACAAACAAACAAAAAACTGATGATCATAAAAAATTAACCTTAGTCACTGGGAAACAAATGTAATTCTGATCAATGCATCAAGCCAGTCAAACCCCTCCAAAAGATCATCTGGTGGGAACCATGGACATTTACTTATTTGCTCTCTTTGTGTGTGAGATCATATTATTTTCTGTATTTTCCAGAGTGCTATCACTTTTAAAGCAGACAAAGTCACTTTCCAAGCACCCAGATATCTTTATGATAGTCAACTGTTTAGTCATGTGTACATACATTCACAGCAAGTTGCAGCCACTGAAGATTGTTAAATGTGGAATTGATTCTTAAACTCTACGGACTTCAACTTGAAAATACACTGAGAGATATCTCTCAAGTCAATAAGTTCCTATACAACAATATGTTTTGGAACAAATAGCCTAATAGGAATGATATAAAATGTTGTTTCTATTTATAGACCATCTCCAACAAACATAACTCCAGGAAGCATTAGCATATATTCTGGTAATGTAGAAAATATAAAACTACCACAATTTAAGAACCATTACAACCCTCAAAAATCCCACAGTTGACAGTGACTTAGGAAGCTCCAACCTCTTCACTGTTGTGCAATTCACTGATGTTTATGCTCTTAGATGGCTGAGAACAATAGCATTAAGCATTATGAGGGAAACAGTCCACATTCACATAGCTCTATTACAGTATGCTATGACAGTCATTCTTTGTTATTAGCCATAATTGTTCAACTCTTATGTTGACTAATTTAGAAATTAAACTTAAGCATAGGTATGATATAAAAAGATAACAAGGCTTTTCTATTAGCTGCACTTTCAAGCTTCCACTTGTCCCTCAGAGTATATGCTTTATAAGTAAATGGTGGTTATATGTACATTGGGAGGTCATACATTGTGGCAAACAAATAAAACATCCATAGCTTCTCTTACATAAACACAAAGCCTTCAGCTGATGTGGCAAAATCTCCTACTTATGAATAAAGATTTCAGTGGACCAATCACTGGGTGAGGAGTAGAAGGGACTCTGGGTCAGGGAGAGGAAGAGGGAAGGCAGAAGAGTGATACAGCCTTTTGGACAGGACAGCTTGGAGGACAATATGTAGCTAACAAGCATCCCCCTGGTTTAGATGGCAAATCCACCAGGATTCACCACCAGAGGATTTATATTTATTATGGCTTGCAAGATTAGGATGCTAGTTGTTGTGGCCAGCAATTGAGTTACCTGTTGATTCTGAACTAAGTTTGTGTGGTGTTTTCCTTCACAGGGCGATTCAACTGGGTTCCAGAAGTATACCCCAAAAGGCTATGGGAATTTGGAAGCATAGGGCTGGCATGGTAGTGAACTGCCAGTGGGAAGTTAGTGAGCTGGGTGGAGAGACTTCAGAACTCCAGATCAGAGAGTCTCCACAAGATGAGAACAGGCCAGTGCCTTGCGATTGATAGGGTGGATTTTTTTTTTTTTTACATTTCCAGCTACAAGCTAACACATCAATAGTACTATGCCATGTCCATCTCCTAAGGTGTGAGAGAGTTAAATGAGCTGATGGATGTGTGTGGCATGTACGATGTTCTTGTCGATGTTGTTGCTATTACTAGGATATACTATATTCCTAACTCATTTTTCTCCCAATTTCTATAAATTTTCAGGTTAAATTTCAGTGTCAGAATAAAGTTTTGATAATTATATTCATGTTCATATCTTTGTGTTGTAGGAGGTGATCTTAAAAACACTTAACCTTTACACTTACAAGCACATCATGAAAATTAACCAATGATGACTGTGTCATTCAGAATTCCTGAGTGTGGACTTATTCATGCAAAAGAGAAGAACAGAAATCCAAAATCCTTTGAAAGGCATATAACACACATATTCATACTGCAAGGGTTTTTACATTAAATACTGCCTCAATATGTAGCTCAAAATTCAACAATGTTCCCCAAGCAGTCCTCAATTTGATTTGTGAGTAAAATGAAGTCTGGTCATCCTAACCTGACATTGTGTTATGTTTTGGATATAGCCTGAGTCTGTTTTTCAGAGTTTCATATTCTGGATGCCTGGCTCCTAGTGTGGCAATATTGAGAGAGAAAGGTAAGAACCTAGTCACACTTAACTGGTCCTTTTCAGGCATCACATCTGGAAGTTATTTTAATTCTAAATACTTATATTTAATTCTAAAACAGTTGTTTTAAATCTAGAGAGGCCTCAGTCATTACTTAGTAGAAGAAGCTGTCAGAGAACGGGAGCATCATGCCCCCAAGTCTTTCTGGCATTGTGTCTTACCGTAAAATGCTCTGTCACATAGATTTCTGCAATAATATCAGTCACCATCACATGCGATATAGCCACAATGCCCCCCAAGCTGCATATGTCAGTCTTCAGCTACAAACCCTTGAGCTAAATACTACTCTCCTCCTCATATAATACCACCATCAGACATTTCATTAAAGCAACACAAAATCAATTAAAAAGCTTTAAGACAAAGAGGTCAGACTCAAGACTGTCAGAGATATGTATTTATCTCTCAAGTCACTGTACTAAGGAATACCAACTCAGGAAGGTTTTCTTTTCTTGAAGACAAAAATGGTCATAAATACAACAAAGAACAATGCAATATACCAATGGACCTCTATCACACAGTTATCAAAAAACACATCCTTAAACAAGATCCACAGAACATTTTAGGGTTCAATTTTTAAGAAAAGAAAGGTGAGTACTCTAAACAGGAAACCATCCTTCACCTATTTTTTTTTCATTTTCTTTTTTTTTAATACAAAACTAGGCAGAATAAACATATTCAAACTCTAATCTGAACTTGACACAATGGATTTAAAGTTTCTGACAAAAGATACTAGAAGTTGCCTAGCCTCCCACCAGCCTTCCTCTTCCCCTTTCACCTTTACCTTTAATCTCCAGTCTTTTCTTCTCTGTGGTGAACTGTCACCTATCGCTCAGCCTAGCTGATCCTGTACATTGTGGCAGTTCAATTCTCCTTTCTAGCCTTGTCCCAGACTGCTTAACTCATGAGTACTTTTCTGTGTGCTGAATCTTCTTGTGAATAGAAATATCAAGGATAGGTTTCTTTCCCCCTGCTTATCTAACACACACACACACACACACACATACACACATACACGTGCGCACGCACACACATGCACACATGGCTCAATAGCTATCTCACACACAAATGTTCACATCTCAAACTAACTTACATACCAAACAAAAGGACTGGGGCCGGAATGAGAGCTCAGGGGTTCAGAGTGAACAGTGCTCTTCCAGGGGACTAAGTTTCCATTCCTAGCACCCACATCAGGCAGCTCATCATTGCTTGTTATTTAAGCTCCAAGGAATCCAAGGCCTTTTTGTGGTCTCTACAGGCACCTGCACACACATGGCAGATACACTGACACATGAATAAAGATAAAAATAAGGGGCTGGAGAGATGGGTCGCAGTTGAGAGCGTGTATTGCTCTTGTAGAGGATCAGGTTTCATAACCAGCACTCACATGGAAGTTCACAACCATCTCTAATGCCAGTTCCAGGGGATACAATGCCCTCTTTTGGTTACTGAGGGCATCATGTATGCATGTGGTACACATATATGCAGGCAAAGCACTCATATACATAAAGTAAAATAAAGAAATCAAAAAAACACTTAAAAATGAACAAAAATAAATCCTTTAAAAGATGTAAAAAAATAAAGAAAAAGAAAGAAAGAAAGACCAAAGAAAGAACCAAAAAACTCAATACCAACCAAGGGAACAGAGGAGGCCAAACTTGGAGCCTGTACCAAATGAGCCCTTTGGGATTCCTCCACCACTGGAGATTTGCTGTAGATGAAAAACCAGAGATATGAAGAGTGGTACTAACTACCAAAGAGAATCATCATTTCTATGCTACAAGGGAAAGACACCACAGACTGAGCTGCCCATTTTCATGGGAATCACCCTACCAAGAACATGCTCTCTTGCATAACCAGTGCCCAAAATAGTCCCTGTGCTTGCCAAGAAGTCATCTCTCATTACACTCTTACCAGCATCACAAAATAAAACACAGCCATATGCCACTAAAAATAATGCTTTGGTTAATACCAGACCACAGATAGGTTAATGCTTTCATCATTGTACTGTGTCCTGGTGTACAGGACGAAGCTCTACCACCCAGATTCTTGAAATCACCTAACAGATTTCTTAGAGTGTATTCCTTTTGAGAACAACTAACCACTGCATGAGAACTCAAATATCCTCATGACTAAGGGGCAGGTGGTTTGATTAGGTATGCTGTTTAACATAGCAGTAAAAGTATGACTTTACATTCAACTTTTAAACTTTCATTTCCAATGCCAAACTTTTAATCTACTTACTCCCCTACCTCTCCTGTGCTAGCTTGTCAACAGCAGTCACAGAAGCATAAACAACAGTGTGGTAGTTTGGATAAGAATGGCCCCTTCAGGCTCATATACTTGAATACTTGGTTAAAAGTTTGGGGGAACTGTTTGAGAAGGATTAAGACATGTGGCCTTTTTGGAAGAAGTATGTCCATAGGCCCGGACTCTGAGGTTTCAAAAGACCACACCATTTCCATTTAATTCTCGCCTTCTTCCTCCACCTCTCTCTGATTACACCTGTGGATCAGAATGTAAGGTCTCAGGTCCTGCTCCAGTGTCATGTTTACTAATGTGTTTCCTGCTCTGACGGCCATGGACTCTAACCTCCCAGAACTGTAAGCCCCAGTAAACGTTTTCTTATATAAATTACTTTGGTTGTAGTGTCTCTTTGTAATAATAGAAAAGCAACTACAACAAATGGGCAGTCAGACCAATACAGCAAACTGGGGGGCCATTTTGATTTTATACCTAGAAAAACAAAAGTTGTCCAGAGATCTCTGCTGCCAGGTCCCTGCTTTCTGGAGCGTAATGCTTTCAGATCTAGTGATATGGACAGGATACAAACACCAGACTTCCCATCAATATAAATTTCTCCCACCAACATCCAAATCAGAGGAATAGCAGTGATTACATGAACAAACACACATCACAATGGCATTTGCTATGAAAGGAAATTAGTTTCAGGAATGTTCTGAAATTCCTGGGGAGACAGAAGCTACACACGCCCTCATACCAAAGGCTTAGTAACCAAAGAGCTTCCAGTGCAGAGGCCCACCTTGAGACTAAATTGCTTTGAGATGCAAATGTCTGGAAACTGCAATATTTTATCTCCCTGTGGGGGCAATGAAATATTCTTTATTACCCAGAAAATATAACATCATATGAATTTTGGTTTTATATTTTTCCTTCAAAGAAGAAATAGATGTCACTGGTGGGATAAAAAACTGGGCAACACTTAGAACGCACTGAGGTCACATTGTAAAGTATTCAATGCAGAGTGACTACGTGTTCCACAGAAATTCTCTAGTAGAAAACAGAAAACCAATGCTTAAACAATAACTTTCAAATGAATACTCATTGCTGTATTGTTTGTATTAGCATAAGACAGGAAATCCACTTTATGTCTAGGGTTTGACAAATAGATGGGTGTGGCATTCCTCCACAAGGGAATACTACGTGTCAAACATAAGGAATGGTGCAGTATGTGACTGAATTTCAGAACATGCCAGGACAGAAGCCAGTTCCAACAGAGCATGAACTTTGTGGCTCTACTTCCTTGAGTATGTGAGCTAAGGAAATCTCCAGAGGCAAACGGTGGAGCTGTCTGTGCCTTGAAGTGGAGAATGGCTTCATAGAGGATGATTAACAGACATGAGGGAGATGACATAAAATGACCCTACAGAGATGATCACAAAACTTTGTAAATACACAGAAACCAATCACTTTACACTCATCTGCTGACTTTCGTGGGATGCAGATATGTCTCAATAAAAAGCTGTTTTTAAAAGGGAAGAGAGTAGTGCAGCATGATGGTGGCCCGAGCCATGAATCCCAACACTTGGGAAGCAGAGGCAGGAAGATCTCTGTGTGTTTGAGGCCAGCCTGCTCTACAGAGTGGGGCTCTGTTTCAAAAAGAAAAATAAAGGGTGTGTTGGGGGAGACAATAACATGTGTTGGTCCCTTTAAGGCTGAATAGTAAGACTACACTTGATTCTTTTAATGATTTTTTTTTAATTTTTATTTTAATGGAGCCAGGGCTCATGCTCAGTCTAAGACAGAAAATCTGCCTTGAGTTCAAAGTTTGTCTGGGCTACAGAGTGAAAGATTTTACTCTCCCCTCTTCCAGTTCCCAAACACCTTTTATATGTAAACAATGTAGGTGTGGTGGTGAGGGAAACAAATACTACCCACCCCAAGAATCACTAAGGGAACTGAGGCTTGAATTCTAACTGGAAGGCTGTGTATTTTTAGGGGAAAATGTATTAACTACACTCTGTAAGTTAAGTAGACAGAATATAGGTCAGTGAAAACCTCAGTAAAAACTATCACTATCGTGTTCTCAACAGAAGGCATCAGTTAAAGTTGTATTACACACACTTATACCACACAAGTGTGCACACACACACACACACACACATGCACACACACTCACACACACCATATACAGTGTTCCCAAGAGCTGTTAGACCCTAGTGTCTGTCCATCCCATAATCACTACATCAAAACATATCTGAAGGTCTATAAGGAGCTGACAAGAAGACCTCAGGGCCAGCTCCTAACTAGAGGGTCGCCCTCTGTGTAGGCTATCCTTGGAAAAAGCCACATTTCAGGAGCAGAATTCCCGAGCCAGGGACCCACACCAGGCCAATTTCTTGGGATCAGTGGGGTATGAGATAGATGCCCGGAAATCCTAGGGAGTCACAGGTTGTAGGTCCCTGGAGTGCAGACCCATCAAGGGACTTCAAGGGGCACCGAATGTCTCCCACCGCCTGCCTGACAGGCGTGGCGCAGCGCGGGCCTCCACCGCATTAAGAACGTTCCCGGGACAGAAACCTACAGCTGCCAACGTCCCTCAGAAACTCCACGCGAAGATGGTTCGCGCGCCTGCTCAGAGCCGGCCTGCAGTCCTACCTTCCTGCTCCACCATCTCCAGCAGGTCGGGGTCGCCTAGCTTTGCCAACTCGTTGAAAGCACTGATGAGCGAGATGCAGGGGCCAGGGGCGGACCGCTGTGAGAAGCGGCGAGATGACCTGGGGCGGAGGCTGAAGCGTATGGTCGGCCGCCTGCTTTTCAGCTCCGGCTCCAGTATCCAGTTGGAGCTTTCCTTCCTCAAGGTGCTCGAAATCTCCGGGGGCTCCAGAGACACTCGGGGCACTAGGGACACCCGGGGAGCCTGAGAAGAGCGCAGATGTGTTATGGACGGGCAACGAACCACCGACGGGCCAGGAGCCACCGACGGGCCAGGAGCCACCGACGGGCCAGGAGCCACAGACGGGCCAGGAGCCAGGGGCAAGGTGCCCTGAGCTGAAGACTCAGGGCGGTTCCGCAGACTGGGCTTCCTCTCCAGGCGGTACTTGCCCTGACTTCTGCGGCGGCCCAGCAGACCCGCAGTTAAGCTCTTGCGCTTCCCTATCCTTGAGCGATAGCGCTGCTCTGTCTCCTCCGTGTAGGGCTGTAAGTACTGCACCTGGTCCTGGCTAGGCTGGCCTGAATCCCTTATTTGATCCTGCTTCCAGCCCAGTTGCTCCTCCAGGTCATGCTGGCGCTGCTTCAGTTTCTTCTTGGGCCTTTCTGGCGTGCTGCCCTCAAGGACCTCCTTCTCACTGATCTCTCCGGACAACCCAGATTCCACCCCAGTTTCAGACTCCCGGACTTCCAGTAATATCTCCACTGTTTCTCTTCTCTCCTCTGGGTTTTCCATCTCAGAGACTTTCCCAGTGTCCACATGCCCAGAGACTCTAGGCCTCACCACCCTTCTTGCCCTCTCTGGGACACTTACTAGGAGCACATCCAGGGAGGCTTCAGGCTCCTCCACCCTCCTTGGGGCCTCCTCAGGGGCCCTCACCACAGCTACATCTTCTGGAACTCCTGGCTCTTCTACCCTATCAACATTCCCAGGGACCCCAGCCCTGGGAGGTGCCTGGGAGTCTCCAGGCTCCCTTCCCTCTTGATTCCTCAGCTCCATATCTAACAGGCTTAGAGCTTCCCGTTTCAACCGGTCCACCCACTCAAGGCAGGTATCCACAGTTCACCATCTCCAACCCTTTTCCTCACATCCCTTCTGGTAGGCAGCTTCAGCCTATTAGTAAGTCTGGTTCCCCTGGATTGCCTGGCCCTCCACTCAAAGTGAAGCCAGCTAGGATAAAACCTTCTTCCCAGTTGGAGGTTATTTTTTGTCCGGTGAGAATAAAATCCACTTCCCTTAAAGCATCTCTCTCCCTTTAAGGCCTGAGCGTGACATGAGTCTTCTCTAGGGTTCCAGAAGACTCCTGGCTTGTCTTGAGCGTTGGTTCTTTAATGGACACTTCCTGCATGACGAACAAGGGCATTTCTACAGTGGGGAGAAGGTCATACACCGTGGACAAAATTAAGAGTCAGTCTTTGTTCCTTCAAAGTTGAAAGGTATGGGCTAGTTACGTGTGCACTTATGATGCATGCGATAGTGGAAGCAGAAATATCCTATAATTGTGAATGAGTAAGAAAACACCTTTTACACTCGATGAGAATATTACCTTCTAGGGCATGCAGAGAACACTCCATGAGTGTGCTAGGAAGAATGCTAGAAATTAGACCACATTGCCTTGAGCCTCGCTTTACCACCTAACTTGAAAAGCAAGCAGAGGAATCCCCAGGAAATAGATTACTCTGATTTGGGCCTGGCAACCCCACACTAATTAGGAGATAGGAATTACTGAACGGATAATTGTTGAGTGATAGACTGAAGATAAGGTGATTGGACACCTGAGCAGAGAGCACTTAGAGGGTAGTACGGGGGTCATGACACTGTGTTGGGGTGATTTGAAAATTAAGGAACAGTTGACCAAAGAAAACTTGGCGCATCTTGGTGGCATGGTGGCATGACTGTTGTGTGTTTCTCTGTTTCTCAGGGACTTTCTGAAACCTTACCTTAGAGATTCCAGCAACCTGCAGTCACTGCTTCTCTACAATGTTAGGATTTTTTTCCCCACTAAATTTCTTGCCACACCACACTGCCAAGAGGTTCAAGAATGCAGAACAATTCTCCTCTTGATGTATTTTGAAATTGTATTTGAAGAGTGGATGTGCTTAAGGTGAGCAATGGTTGTGCTTGCTTGTAATCATAATTACGACAGAACAATTTCGTTCTTCTTCACTGACATCCTTTACAAGCTTCAGTTAACTCTTTCTGGCAACATCCTTCCAGAAACACCCAGAGGTGATTCTAAATCCAGTCAAGTTTGTCATTCAAGATTAACCTTTATACCATATCCTTGTTATTTGTCTTAGTTAATTTATTTTCCTGAGATAATCCACCAGGCTTTCAAGGAGCTGATAGGTTTAGTCCATCATATCAGAAAAGACAAAGCAGGAACTTGAAGCAACATATCACATCATAATGGAAAGTAAAGATAGCTTCTAAGAAAGCACCACCTATTTTCAGGAAAGAGATCCCAGACCATCTCATGGGCAAGGAGCTGAATGTATGGTGGTAATCAAGAACAACTTGGTACAACCCCTTGGTAGTTGGGATAGGAGTTACAGGCTGACCCTTGAGTGTGGGAACCAAGGGAACATGGGATGATCAGCACTTCTTGAGATACTTGGAAGTCTAGAATGGCCAGTGACTATCCCCAGCTCGCAGCATGCTCTTCCATCATCTTTCTCTCTGGTCCTGTCTGATCTTTCCTAGCTTTCATTTCCCGCAGTAGTCTTCTTTCAGTGCGTCTCATCTCAGTCTCTGTGACTGGAGAAGTCCAGGCTAAAGTGACAGTGCATCCTTAAAATGCATTTTGGAATCTGAGTCCAGCAAAAAGGTTAAAGAACTCTGCAGATTTACAATACTATGAAGGAAGGGGGAAAAAAAGCAACAAGGTTCAGGAGAGCCTATTGGCATAGGTCATCATCTTAGCATCACTCTTTAAAGTAAAAACTGAATAGGAAATAAGAAGAAATAAAACTAAAAGATAGGACATGACTACACCTAGATATAGTGAAGGAGAAAGTTTATTTAGGTAGAGACTAGCCAGAAGCAGACGCATCTGGGAGAGTCCAGAGAGGACATGACCAGAGTGAGCTGGGTGGTGTGGAGAGAGGGGGAGTGGGAGGGAAAGAATAGAGAAGGGAATGAGGTGCAGCAGGAAGGAGGCCAAAGGTACAAAAAGGCTGGTAACCAAAATGTCTGGATTTTATAGGGAAGAACAGCCAGTCTAGCCTTTGAGCCAGAGAACTCAGGGTAGACAGCCAGTATGCCAGCTAGTCCTTCTAACAGATAAAGACTGAGAGATGCTGGGAGAACCTCAAGTCCAGGTCCACATTGATGTGTTAAATAGGCACATATGTCCCAGGTTTGCAATTTAACAAAAAACAAGCCACTTTTGATCTTGTCAAAAACTTGAAAATTATAATTTTTTTAAAAAAGTTATAAAAACAAAATTTATAAAAATTATGTCTAGAATAAAAATTTTCTCATTTTTCTTAAAATGTCTCACTCATTGTTTATTGAAAATGATTTCATCTAGTTTGAAGCCACAGTAGGCAATTTGGAAAGCACCCCCAGGGTCAACTTGCTCCCATATTCCTGACACTGTCCCATCTCTGCTAGTTGACTTTCTTCTTCTAGTGAGAATAATAACAGAGGTTCCTTCAATTAATGGTTCAGTGGAGCCAATTACAAACACTAGCGGTAAGCCTTTGTGTCACTTTGTCTTTCTGAGTGGCAGTTGCATTATCCATAAAATGAAGAAAACAATTCACCTGTTGTGAGGTTATTCTATGGATTAAAACCATACTTTATTATCTTCACTTATCTGATCTGGTTGGACAGACTGGTGGTTAAAAGTTATTACTGCTCATGACGGGGACCTGAGTTCAATTTCCAGCATTAATGTCACGTGGGTCATAACCATCTGTAATGTTGAGGCCTGATCCTTTTAACATAACTGTAGCCAATTTTTTATTCAGACTCCATTTTCCTAATAAGGCAAAATTAAGTTCAGGTCTTAGACTCTACTTCCCAGAAGTAATTACCCATAGTTGACACTACAGAATGTTACTAATAAGCCAAAAAGTTATGGCTGAATCACAAGTATCCTGTTATCTCAATGTTCTGAAACACCACTGTTCACCATCTGTCCACCACTCTTCATATCTCACTCAGGACGAATCAGCTTAAAATTTAGCCGATAATACTTTGTCTAGTTAGCCAAAAATGTTCTATTACTTCACTGCTTTCTTTCAAACTTTTGAACCTAGTTTTTCATATAAAAAGCCTTCCCTGAGGGCAGGCGGATGCTACAGTTAGGTTTTTCTTTCTTGTGGATTTGGACATCCAGTATTTAGGTGTACATTCAATAAACTATTTTTGCTTAACTGAGATCAGTAGGACTGGTGATTCCAGACCCCAACATGTAACTCCAGTTCCAAGAGTTCTAAAGCCCTATTCTGTATATACACATGTGTGTATACATATAATTCTTTTTTAAAAAATGAATAAAATGTAGGATGTCTTAATTCTGTTGCATTTGTTGTTGTTATTATTATTATTATTATTATTATTATTATTATTATTATTGTTTTTTCAAGACAAGGTTTCTTTGTGTAGCCCTGGCTGTCCTGGAACTCACTCTGTAGACCAGGCTAGCCTCGAACTCAGAAATCCGCCTGTCTCTGCCTCCCAAGGGCCGGGATTAAAGGCCTGTGCCACTACTCCCGACCGCATTTGTTATTATTGAGAAGATGCTGTAAGTTATTACTACTACTATCTTTACTTTTTGAAAGAAGACTGATTTTATCAGTATGTCCTACTTCCACTATTCATGGCACAAATCCAAAAGTCTCTAAACTTAAAAATTAAGTACATGATACATAAAAACATTAGGACAAACATTGCTTAGAATATTAGAACCAATTCTTATTATACACTGGGCGGTCATATTGATTGGTGTGTTCATTAACTCAGCATTCAAGTGGATATTAGTGCTGTGGCAATGTAGTTAAGGCCTTGGAGAAACAGTAGACACCCATCAAAAGATGACCTCATGTTTGGATTCAAATAAACTGCCAGCTAATTCACTCTCCCCCAAATATACTTACTATTAAAAATTCCAACTGTGTGCTTGAAACTTGAGTTTCAAAAACACCAAATTTTCAGAAAATGTAGCAGCTTTAAGTTAGTGAAAACTTATATTTCTTGTATAATGAAATTCATCAGAATACTTATAAAATGTGTTTAAATAAAGATTCCATTTTCAAGGTTTATAATTTATTTCCAATTTCAGTAAATGGCAGCAAGTGAGTGAAATTAATGAGCTTTAGTTACTCAGTGGCTCAGTCAGGGATTTATCTACCCTAACTAAATCTTCATGTGTGTGCTCTACACAGTGGTGTTCTCCAGGGGCATCTGAAGTGGCAGGAATATATTTGACTTCAGCAAATGTCAGGCACACTTGTAATTGAGCCTGCTGTGGCTTCAAATTTCATCCTTTAAGGAAGACAGTTGTTGCTAATCAGTTTTTTTTTTTATTTAGTCCCTTTTACCAAATTCTTCTTTGTAAAAATGGTCTCTCACAGAGCACAGGAGCTCACCCAACTTAATTATATATTCACTTGACATGGAGGGCAGGCCTCTAATCCAGACTTGTCCTAAGACAGTCATCTTCAAAGACAGTGAAGAGAGAAGCTTTAACATCAACACAGCTTGCTTCTACTATGAACTCATCTGTTTCTGCTTCACCTCTAGCAGCTCAGTCCCAGAGCTGGGGCTGCATACCCTGACTTGCATGGGTAGGGAGGGCATTTAGCCAATAAGAACAAAGATGATGATTCCTTTCAGAGTATGCTCCCTATGCAATTATTTCAGATATCCATTTGCTATTTCCCAGCACCACAAGCATAGGACACCATGTTGATAAGTCAGTCACCAGTCAGTAGACTCCCTCCAGTGTTTTGCCTTCTCTTTCTTCCTCAAGGGGTCTGTTTAATACCCTAACAAGATAATTCATCACCGGAGAGCAGAGAACACATGGTAAAATCTAGAAAAAATTCTGACTGTTGGTATTTTATACAAACTAGTGTTTATACCAAGCAGAATGTTATAAATTTGTGAAAACAAAGAGTAAGGACAAAAAATTCTGGGGAGCTCTGATTTCTTCTGTGCTCCTAAGTGAGTGCCCTACCTGGAGGCTAGACATAAGGGTGAGACCTTGACTCCAGTCTAGATCCAAATCCATCAAGTAAACACCTTTAGACCTGGATAGACCTCTGGCTTTTTCAAGTTGAAAATGAATCCTTAGGTAGAGCAGTCTCTGGGTGGCCTTTCCTTCAGTCTCTGCTCCAACAAATTTGACTGACTTTGACCCATTTTACACTAATTTTATATGATTATATTTAACTACTGGAAAACACAAGGCCCAAGGAACCAAAGAAAAAGGCTTTTTCTTTTCTTTTCTTTTCTTTTTGTGGATAGAGTTCAACTCAAGACTTTGCCACTGAGTAGCTTTAAAATCCTCATTGAGATGGAAATCTCACCATGCCTTAGTCTTCTCAGCTCTTCCTCAGTGAGCATGATGCTCTTTCTAAGGAGGAGGTAAAGAGGGTTAGGTAAAGTTAAAACTCTAAAGTCAGCATATCCCAAACATAGTGATCATAATTCCACTTCAGTGGAGGGTGAGGTGTTAAAAGTCCCCAGTAGACAGACAGACAGGGAGAGAGACCATGACTAGATAATAAAGAGGGTGAACACCCAAAATGGCTGACTTCTACCTAGTCCTCCTGACCCAAGACAAAAGCTTAGCAGCTCAAAACAAAGACCTTCTGAGCTTTTTGTCCACTCAGTACCATCCCTGTGCTGACGCACAGGCTCAGCAAGTTCAAGGCCTGATCAAGGGATATGTGTGAAATAATTTTGGGTTAATCAGCCATATATGAAGTAATTGTGGTTAATCAGCCATCCTGCCTTTTTTCAAGCTGACCAAACCTATATTAGGGGAGGAAAACCCCTCAAAGACTTAAAAACAAGCAAGCAAGCAAACAAACAACAAAACAAACCCTAGACCTCCGGAAGAAGCTGGGTTTCATCTTGCATCTTGCCTTTGATCTGTGTGGGAGTCTTTTTCTCTGTGAGCCTGCTGCATGTACTTCCTCATCCCCAATAGAAGAATTTCTTCAAATGCTGATTCTGTCTGCTCCTGTTTGCTATGTTCACTACTTCTCCAGCACTACCTGTTGGGCTCAAGATCCCCTGTCTCACCTTTAAATTCTTTAGCTGGCAGAGAGAGAGAGAGAGAGAGAGAGAGAGAGAGAGAGAGAGAGAGAGAGAGAGAGAGAGAGAGAGAGACAGAGACAAAGACAGAGAGAAACAGAGACAGACAGAGACAGACAGAGACAGACAGAGACAGACAGACAGAGACACAGCAGACACACACACACACACACACACACACACACACACACAGAGAGAGAGAGAGAGAGAGAGAGAGAGCAAACCTGATCAATACCCTAGATGGTAACCCAGTCATCCCATTAAGAACCTCCATACTTCCTTGGCAACATCTGTACATCAGGCAGAATGGCTGTCATAAGTATCTCTAGGAAGCACAGTTCAGAACTTTTTGCTGTATCACTTAACCCATCCATAACGGTATGAAATATGAGAAAGGTATTATTATTAGTGTTGATCCCAATTTACAGATAAGAGGCTTAAAATTGCCTCAGAGATATGCTTATAAAAAATTGTCTACTATAGTGGGGGTAAATTTGACTAGTATAAAGATGCTCAGAAAAAAAAATTAAAAAGCCCAGCAAACAAACAAACAAAGATGCTCAGAATATCAGATCATAGGAGAGAAGATAAAGGATGATGGTAGGAAGGTATGGGGGTGAGGAAAGGTGAGAGAGGAAGGGAGGGAGAACTTGCCACATGATTTTGAACTTGCCATGATTAATAAATTTTTATTAGTGCATGAGTGTCAGCCAGGTGCCAAGAAAAGTTCAGACACCTCTATGTGCCAAACCTTTATTTGGTATGATCATGGAGATGCTTGTCTCTGAGACCTTGAAAATACAAAAATAATTTTTGCTTAGTTGTTTGGAATAAAAGAAGAGCAATAGTCTCCAACCATATGCCCTGTCCCTCTCCCTCATTTCTTTGCTTAAATACTTGTGGGGGAGGCTAATAGCTTCACCTATCACGTAGTAATCCTTTCTCCACCTTTACAAGAGACTGCTAGCAGCCTAATCTTGTGGGGTTCAGGGCTGCTTTAATTCCATATTTTGCATATTGTATGAAGGAAAGTTATAACACACAGCTTCACCTTAGGCTCAGAAGCCATCGTCCACCTGCTCAAGGCTAATTAACTACGTAAGTTATTGAGAATTCTTCTGCATATGAAAATTGTCTTTTGCTTCTGAATCATTCATTCCATAACTAATTTGTACCAGTGAATCATGGATATTTATTTTATACATTGGATTATAGACTTTTTATTTTAAAAAAAACAAAAAACAAAAACCAAAACATCAAAGCTAATGAGTTGACTCATCTATTAAAAGTATTTGCTGCCTAGCCCAATGGCTTGAGTTCAAGCCCTCAGAACCACATGGGAAAAGGAAAGAATGCACACACTATGGTATGTCCATCTCTCCCACACAAACACAGACATACAGACAAAATAAGTACATACATACATACATACATACATGCATACTATTACAAAAGCTCTTAAAAACTTTTAAGCATTGTAAAAAATGAAGGCAGGAAATGACATTTCTATTTGAAGTCACATAATACACTAATAAGCCTATCAAGATCTTTAATTTAGCTTTGCCATTAAGCTACTTTTATAATCAAATGTAACTATCTGATACAAAAAGTCCCTTTTCAATAATATAACTACTCTGAAGGAAAATTGACCAGATGACTTTTTAAAACTGATTTTAAAAATATGTGCTTAAATAAAAGAAAAAATCTAGGTAGTATTCTTCAGTAACTGTATTCTAAGAACAGAAATGACCATGAAGGAATCCTGAGCTCTTGGTGTTGTGCCCAGTATATGGGCTTGGGATTCTGAGGGAAGCTTATGATATAATATAGGAACCAGAGTTTCCACTCTCAGTACAGGGGTAGGCATATAGGAAACGGGAAAGCTACAGTGTGGACAAGTCAATTTCCACAGTGTTTCAGAGGGAAGAAAGGTACAAAATAATCAGGGAACCTTTTTAGGTACTATAGTAGAAGGAAGTGCCCAAAGCAAAATGGGAAAGTTGCAGGGCGTGTTGAGAGCACAGTGGAGTTGTCTGTTAGTGATTCCTGGGATCCAAAGCTCAAAGAAGCAGCATTGGTGGACTTCAGTCCATTCATCCATGACTTCTCCTATGATCCAATGCAACAAGAATGGAAACTTCATGCTGTTAGCAAATATATGATAAATAAGAGGGGAGAAAGCAGAACACATGGCTTTCTTTTATTTACAAGATTAAATTAACTTCACTATTACTTTATGTAATCAAGGAATAAGTAGTACAATAGAATTATAAAATAGACTTTTGTTCTTCAGAATTATGAAGTTTTAACTAGTACCCTCGGAGCTCCCAGGGTCTCAACCACCAACCAAGGACTGCACATAGAGGGGTCTG
>NW_022196904.1:42381532-42387886 GCF_008632895.1 Mastomys coucha | reverse complement strand
TTATATGTACATTTTATAAAATGTACATATATTATATTACATACATTATATTTATAATATTATATGTACATTTTATGCAGATATAAATATCAATCTTTCTACTTTAATATAATTTTTAATTCTCTGAGACATTCATATAATATGCTTTGTTTATATTCAACTCCAAATTTCCCCCCTAAGTCCTCCCTAACTTCACAACTTCACATCATCTTCCTTTTTTTCCTTACAAAAGAAAAAAACCTCAAACAAACAAACAAAAAAGAGATCCAATTTGCTTTCTAAAAAAAGCAAGTATTCCCACACCAACTCTCTTAGCATATTTTCAAATTTCTATTTTATTATAAACCTGATCCAATACTACATACAGTCAATGCTATAAACGTGTATTTGTGTGATATTGCATTTCACAGCTTCTAGTAATAACAATAATTTTTAATATATAGTGTGGGTATTAGTCGTTTAGGAGCATCTATGATTTGCTATTAATATGTCCCTCATTTCTCTATTGTGATGGTCGGTGCATGACTACAGTCAGAGATAGAAATAAAGCCTCAATGTCAGGAAAACAGTGAAAAGGGAGATGGGGTGGGACAGTAATTTACAATCCAGATTAGGTTTCTCCATCCCTTTCAGAGAAGAACTTAGTTTCATTTGCCTCTTATTTGGGTAGGAGGCGTGTTTCTCTAGATTGGAACCCAAATGTACCCTTGCTATTGAGGTGGCATAGATATCCTACATAGATGGCTTCTTCTGAGGCCTCTATACCTTCCTATTCTGACTTTTTGCTTAATCCTTCTAGTAAGACCTGCTTGTGTACATTCTGCCAAATCTTTGCCTTTTTTCTTCAGTATTTAGTGCCCTCTGGTGTTTAGAAAAAGGCAGTGTACTTGGCTGGGTTTGTATCAACTTGCCACAAGCTTTATCAGAAAGGAGCCTGCATTGAGGAAATGCCCCCATGAGATCCAGCTGTAAGGCAGTTTCTCAATTAATGATCAAAGGGGGAGGGCCCAGCCCATGGTGGGTGGTGTCATCCCTGGGCTGGTGGTCTAGGTTCTATAAGAAGGCAAGCTGAGCAAGCCAGGGGAAGCAATCTAGCAAGCAGCATCTCTCCATGACCTCTGCATCAGCTCCTGCCCCCAGGTTTCTTCCCTGTGTGATTTCCAGTCCTGACTTCCTTTGGCGATGAACAGCAACTTGAAAGTATAAGCTGAAAATAAATCCTTTCCTTCCCAACTTGCTTCTTTGTCATGATGTTTTGTGCAGAAATACAAACCATGACTAAGAAAGGCAGTAACAATGCATTTTGTTCTGGGTTGTTTTCAGTTTAAGATTCCTATGTGCAAGTGAACAATCTCTGTAAGTTTCTTACAAAAATCGAAGAACCGGTAGAATGTTGAATTAGGGGAATGTCTTAGTCATAGTTTCTATTCCTGCAGAAACATTATGACCAAGAAGCAAGTTGGGGAGGAAAGGGTTTATTCAGCTTATATTTCCACATTGTTGTTCATCACTGAAGGAAGTCAGGACTGGAACTCCAGCAAGTCAGGAAGCAGGAGCTGATGCAGAGGCTATGGAGGGAGGTTCCTTACTGGCTTGCTTCCCCTGGCTTATTCAGCCTGCTCTCTTATCAAACCCAAGACCACTAGCCCAGTGATGGCACCACCCACAATGGACCCACAAGGGAGGCCTCCTTGATCACTAATTGAGAAAATACCTTTCAGCTGGGTCTCCTGGAGGCTTTTCCTAAACTGAAGCTCCTTTTTCTGTCAAGTTGACACACAAAAACAGCCAGTAAAGGGGAGGAGTTTAATTACCCACAATTCCTATTTTCAAATAAGGAATAAATTTTTCTAGGGCACACTTATAAAGGGACTTTGTTTAGAGTTAGAAAATGGACCTCTCCCTGCTTCACCTGTAGATCTCATCTGTTGATGGTATAGCAGACGTTTATGGATAATACAAGTGAAGGTAATTAATGGAGAGCAGATAAAAGTGTGGGCTCAGCTTTCATTATTATATGACTACTGTATTATTTCTGTGGGGCCTCCCTACTCCTACAGCTTCTTCATTCTCCATCTAATTCCAAAGTTCTACATTTTTCCATCACAGAATCTTTTCATTACCTTGTTTGTTTCAACATAGGCTCCAGTTTTCCCTGCATGCTGTACTCAGCTACTCACTCAGGAACTCTGACTTTAGTTGAGGTATCAGAGATACTGACACATGTCAAACAACAGTCCCTGGGATTCTAACCTGTAGGTTAATATGGTTAAGTTAGAGTAGGGAGCTCATGGTGGTTTGGATCCCTGACATTTGTTACTTCCTGCCATCTCCAGACTACCTGAGATTTCCTCACTCTCTGAAATACACTGTTCTGTCAGCAACAAGAGTAAAATTTAAATTCATATAACCCTGCTTCCTGTAAGTTGTTTATTAGACATTGCCTTCAGATGTAGTGAATCTACTCTCTGTAAGTAATTTTGCATCTCTGGGTCTGATTATTTATGTTCTATTTGATTCCGACAGGGGAGGAGAGAACTGACTTCTGCATTTTGTCCCCTGCCTCCACATATGGTCTGAGACTTGACAGACTCAGCCCCCCAAATATATATTTGCTTTTTGTTTGTTTGTTTGTTTGTTTTTAACTTAGTGATTATGACTAGCGGGAATCGTGTAATCCAAAGCCACATGATCTTGTGCTGTCTTTAGTCCACTTATTTGTCATTCTTTGCCAAAAATTGTGTCTGGTTAAAATCCTTTTTACTATCAAAACTTTTTAAAGTACTCTTATTAGAGTCACCTGACCCAAAAAGTATCACACATTCACAGTTGATCTGGCCATGTTGCTTCCATCCTATTTAAGGGCATCTCCTACTTACCTTCATCCAGTTCTAAGTATAGCATCTAAGACCCAGTGTGAAAGTTTTTGTATTGCAGCAACTCACCTCCCTGTGGTTTCCACTAATGTATTTGGTAAGTGACTTGATTTAGACTCTTTTGTTCTTTAACAAATTCTTCATGGTGAAATGTGTTATTCTTGGCAGTCTGTATCCATGTTACATGCCATGGACACTCAGACTTGGCTCAGGAATAAGATTTTGTCATGTTTTTGAGGTGAGAGCTGTGTATTTGGGGTCAACTAAGTTTTGCCTGAGATATAAGAAATCATGTGGTAACCACATAGAGATAAAGTCTCAAGGGGATGAGGTGCTATGCTTAAATATAAATTAATGTGAGTATGTTTAAACACCAATGGAATAATCCAAGGGCATATACTAACATGTATGAATGGAAAGGAATAAAGAGGGTTAATCACTTTCACATTCTTCTAGAAGAGTAATGATAGAACTGAATACAGGTAGGTAGTGGATGCCTCTAGATAGAATAGGAACAGCATGGTCAGACAAGTTGTGAGGATGTGAGGGTAATGTACAGAAAAAGATGTGTGTCTCTATGCAGGCGCGTGCATGAATATTTTCTCTGTGAAGTCACTGTTCTTGTTATCTGCCTGATTTTAAGTTGGAAAGCAGGATATACTTTTAAGTTTGGAACAGGAGGCCAAATAATCAATATATTGGTTAATGAGACAAATATCAAAGGATGGGCCAGCAGTACCAAGAGAGTACTGGGATGGGTTACCTAATGTATTGGGTGACCAGTCTGTTTTCCTTCACTTACTCACCCTAATTCTATTTTGCTTTTTTAGCATACAGAGTGAAGCTGAGCCAAATCCAGTAAGAATGCAACCATGAAAATAATATTTTACATTTATTCCAAAAAGTCAGCACACTGCTCTCCTTCCTATTCACCATAAGTAATTACATTGGGAATTCCTTGGATCTGTTCCTAACACAACTGAACACAGCAATACAAATATAGCCAGTGATCTAATTGGTGAACATTTGAAAATATTTAGAATGAGAAAGGAGACTTAAGAGACTACAAATCCACATTGTGTTCATAGGACACAATGGTGAGAAGAAAGCTGTGTTATGACTCTCACCTGATGAGATCTGATCTGTCTCCATTTGTTTCTCTCTCTGAAACTAACATAGTAGTATTCATTAAGTATCATGAATCCTTATGGTAAATTATTGGATCCAGTGGTGTTATTGGGGTAAAACCATCCTGAGACTACTCAGCACAACCAAGGTTCAAATTGAGAGTCTGTATGATGTCTGCTGTTATAACAAAAGTTGAAACTTGATTATGTGGGTTTCAGCTGAACATACAGGGAAGGCTTTTCTGTCCTTGAAATACAGTCTTCTACACCCAAAGGCCTGGCAGACATCTCACTTTCCTCTCTTACCCACTCAGTTCGAGGGTGATAACCCTTAGGGAGGCTTAGCAGTGAGACTGGAAGGTCACTTTTCTAACAGTAACACTGTTTCCAAAGAATTATGACTCAAAAATCTTGAAGCTATGTATCAGTTAAGATCCAACCAGAAGGCACAAATACACCCTAAATTCAATTGGAAAACAGTTTTAAGACTGTTGACCACTAAGGGCACAGGGGCAAGGAGAGTTAGGTGAGAGTTAGAAGGTAAAGTGGATGTTGAAGGACTCAAGAGTGACATGTCAGAGCAGTCTGAAGCTCTATAAATGAGGCAGAGTACCCAGGCACAATCCTACCCCTCCCACCAGGCTGGGATATTCCTTGGAGGAGACAGTGGTAGGGATTGGTGGATGGCAGAGTTTATGATGCCTCAGTTGTTAGAAATTAGTGAGTTTATCCTATGAAACTTGCAGAAAATCTACTCTCCAGACACTGGTGATGTTTTCCTGGAAATTCATTGTATGTAAGACCTTCCAACAAATCTGCCTGCATAAAAAGATGCTGGAAATCCAGCACATGGTAGTAGTTGGCACTCCACATAGCATGAATTGACACTTGGGGAAGTCTTGCTTACTTCAGGAGTTGGTTCCAGGAATGTGACTCCCTCAACCACCTAGTTACGCGGACCACAGTGTTTCTCTTGTGCCCACTACTGATAACTCTTATTGTGCTAGATTCCAAAGGGAAAATGCTTAAAAGGCCCAGATCCATTCTTATAGGGTAGGTAATAAATTAAAAATTTGCACCTATGAAAAAATTAATTGGCAAGTAGGCAAAGGTGAAATGCATATAATGAAATTTATTTTCTTGTCCCAGCTGAGAGTTTGGAACTTGCCTGAAGTTCCAAAGTAAGAAGGAGTCAGCAAGGCTAGGTTTCAGATGACCCCTTGTTAAACCCAGCATATGACTTTGCAAACACATGATCATGCAAATGAAACAGTTTTATTTCAATTTTCTTGTATCTGTTGAAATTTGCTTTGAGACTGAGTATGTGCTTTATTTTGAGAATGTTTCATAAGTTGCTCAGAAGAAAATAAACATTTTTGTGTACATGTTTGGTTAAAATGTTTTGTAGATATTTATTAGGTCCATTTGGTTCATAAGATATGTTAGTTCCTTTATTTATATTTAGTTTTTTTACTGGATGATCTGTCCATTGGTAAGAAAGGAGTATTGAAGTCTCCTCCTATTAATGTGTGAGGTTTGAGGTATGATTCAAGCTTTAGTAATGTTTCTTTCACAAATGAGTGTACCGTTATATTTGGGGTATAGTTGTTAAGAATTGAAGGTCATCTTGGTGGATTTTTCCTTTGATGAGCATAAAAGATCCTTCTCTATCTCTTTTGATTAATTTTTGTTTGAAGTCTATTGTGTTAGATATTAGAATAACTATATCAGCTTGCTTCTTCGGACTATTGGCCTGGTCAATCTTTTTTCAACCCTTTACTCTGAGGTAATGTCTATCTTTGATATTGATATATGTTTCTTCTGTGCTAAAAAGGATGGACCCTGTTTTAATATCCTTTCTGTTAGCCTATGTCTTTTTATTGTGGAATTGGGTCCATTGATGTTGAGAAATATTATTGACCAATGATTGTTAATTCCTGTTTGTTGTTGTTGTCATTGTTGTTTGCCACGGGCCAGCCAGTCTGGGCCTCCCTCAACCCGTGTGGGGAACAGGGTCCTAGTCAGGTAGACAAGGCATTGGCGAAGAAATGACAAACAGAAACAGACACAAGGGAGTGCTGTAACTGAATGCAATTTGTACAAAGTAGAAATCAGGCTTATATAGTATACAGAAAACAGGGCAAACTACAAAATTCACATAGGCAGGAGATGGCTACATCAAGGTCAGTAAAATCAAACAGCCAGGTGCAAGGTGGAGGAGCAGTGGTGTCTTTCTTTTTGGGCTAGGTTGTCCTGGCAGGCCCAAGATAAACTCTCAGGGTTTGTCTGAGGCAAGTAGCTGAAGGTCGTATTTTAGCATTCCTTGGCTGTAACATAAATAATTAGTGATG
>NW_022196904.1:42369545-42380410 GCF_008632895.1 Mastomys coucha | reverse complement strand
CCCTTTGGAGTCATAATGCCTCTTGTCCATGATCAGGTTTTAACCCTGATACTGTAGACCTACTGGGGCAGACAAGTGCGTGCAGCAGTTGTTGTTGTTGGTTATGGTGGTAGTGGTGTGTATTGTCTTTGGGTTTTGCTTGTATGAGATTATTTTCTGTATGTGATTTTTTGTGGGCATGATTAACCTCTTTGGGTTGGAGGTTAATTTTTTTTTTGGTTCTGTTTGTGGGATCAATATTGTTTAAATTTGACTTTGTCATAAAATATCTTGTTTTCTCCATCTATGGTAATTGAAAGTTTTACTGGGTAGAGTAATCTAGGGGAGCAGGTATGGTCTCTTAGATTCCTGCAAGGCATCTGTCCAGGCCCTTTTGGCATTTAGAGTCTCCATTGACAAGTAGGGTATAAATCAAATAGATCTTCCTTTATGTGCTACTTGTCTTTCTTCTCCTTTGTTATTTTAACATTCTTTCTTTGTTCTGTAAGTTTAGTGTTTTGATTATTATGTCACATGGAGATTTTTTTTTTCTGGCCCAATCTATTTGATGTAATCTATTTCTGTAAGCTTTTTGCACCTCCATGGGCAGGTCCTTTTTTAAGTTAGGAAAATTTTCTTCTATGATTTTGTGTAATATGTTTTCTGGACTTTTGAGCTGCAATCTTCTCCTTCTTCCATTCCTATCATTCTTAGATTTGGTCTTTTCATAGTGTCTCAGATTGTGGATGGTCTGTGATAGGAATTTTTTAGATTTAACATTTTCTTTGACCCATGAGATTATTTTTTCTGAGACTCTTTCTTAGATCTCTTGTATTCTGTTGGTGATGCTTGCATCTGCAGTTCATGTTTGCTTAACTAGACTTTCCATTTTCAGAATTCCTTCAATTTGTGGGTTTTTTTTTATTGCTTGTATTTCCATTTCCAGTTCTTGAATAGTTTCCTGCACCTGTCTGTTTTCTTGGCTTTCTTGGCATTCTTTGCAAGATTTATTGATTTTCTCCATTTTTTGTTTGCCTTTTCCTCAGTTTCCTTAAGGGATTCATTTTCATTTCTTTCTAAAACCCTGTCATATAGTTGGTTTAAGGTCATTTTTCTCATGCTTCAGATGCATTGGAATATTCAAGTCTTGCTGTCATAGGACAGCTGGGCTCTTGTGATGTCATATACTGTTCTGGATATTGTTATTATGTTCTTACACTGGCTGTTAGGTATCTGGATTTTGGATGATTATAGGCCTATGTCCTGAATTCTGGATTTCTTTTATTGTATGGGTCTTTCTTTCCTTCCTTCTTTCTTTCTTTCTTTCTTTCTTTCTCTCTCTCTCTCTCTCTCTCTCTCTCTCTCTCTCTCTCTCTCTCTCTCTCTCTCTTTCTTCCTTTCTTTCTTTTTTGTTTCCTCTTTGGTCTTCTGAACTTTGTGACCTGGATTCTGGGGTTCAGTGTACCCTCTGGTCTAGTAAGGAGTCTCTTACCAGGTTGGAGACTGGATTTCTGCAGAGGGTGGATTTGTGGGATAGATATCGTTTAAATTTGACTTTGTCATGAAATATCTTGTTTTCTCCATCCATGGTAATTGAAAATTTTGCTGGGTACAATAATCTGGGTGAGCAGGTATGGTCTCTTATAGTCTGAAGGCATTTGTCCAGGCCCTTTTGGCTTTTAGAGTTGGACTTTAGTGCATTGGGGTGCAGCACAGGTTCTTCTGACTGGTATGGCCTGCACCTGGGCAATAAGAGCCTGCCAGAGGTATAGCTGACTTGGGCTCAGAGCAGGCAGTGAGGTGTGTATGTTGTGGGGAGAGCTATAGAATGCATCTTTGGGAACTGAGTCTAGACAGTTCAGCTGGAAGGTGTTCTTCTGACTAGTATGGCCTGCACCTGAGCAGTGGAAGTCTGCTATAATAGGGGCAGATGGTAAAGTGGGAGAGGTCAGCAGTTGACACTGTCTTTGGAAAAGAAGTCTATGGAGTGGGCAGTTCAGCTAGAAGGCAGGTCACTCACATGTTCTGACTAGTTGAAATGGAGATTTTAAAAATTCAACTCACATCCTAGAATTTTTCACTCTTTAAAGAGATAAGAACAAAGAATGACTACATGTGTGAGAAATACCTTTACTTCATAATAAGAGCACAAGAGACTAGGACTAAGAAAAGCCAAGCAGTTCACTTTATTACTTTGCACAGTGAAGAAAGTGGCATGATTTGGAAGGGATTCAGTAACTTATTTAATGTTTGATCATAAGTGGCAGAATGGTTTCTCTGATTCCAAAACCTGCCTCATGTCAGCTAATTAAAAATTCTTTCTACAGACTTATCTAAGTGATGTCTTACCTAAGTACATTATCAGAACATTCTAGGATTAGAGCAAAAGGGACTGCTATCAAGGAAGAACTATGTCAACATAGGCTGGTTAATAACTGTGGACATAACATCATATCTAGTAAGGGATACAGATATTGGAGGGCAGGGGCACTTTTCCTGGAAGCTGAGCAAATCTGGAGGTTAGAATAAATCTGGGGATAGAGGAAGTCTTCAGGAAAGAGCTCTTTATAGGTCATTAATAGCTTCTGGCAGCTTGCTTACCTTGCCATACAAATCCTTTGAACAGTAAAATGTCTTTTATCTACGTTAGTTGTGCACTATAAATTTAATTTTTAATTTAGAATTGGGTAGCTACATAATTCAAGTAAAGATGTTCATTTTGAGCAATCCCTTCTGATTTATAGTGTGACTACAAATCCCACTCTTAGGGTAGAAGCATCTAGAGACTGCCAATTTCTTTAGCATACATGTAGTGTTGTTACATGAGTTATATTTCTCATTTCTTGTCTCTTTAAAAGTAAAATTTGACTGAGACATGTGGTTTAAAGAGAAGTTTGTCTACCAAAGAGAGATTGGAATGGGAAGTTCAAAGTGGCAGGGTATCATCCCAGTGGGATTCATGCTGTGGATTTTCAAGTCATTTTTATAAGGTACATGGAATATTCGAGGATAAAGTGACACTATTTGCCTTTTAAATCATAGTGGACCAGATCTCCCTTTTAGAGTATTTCTTCTACGATCTTCTCAAAAAAGCCACAAAAGAATGAGCTGATACTCACAATGCAACTGACATTATGTTAAAGCCAAAGCCTCTTGAAGACACAGACTCTTCTGTAATGAACATATGAGAAAATGCCCAGATGCCTATGTTGTTCACATAGCATTGTGATGGTTAATCTTCAGTGTCAGCTTGACTGGACTTGGAGTCACCTAAGAGACACATTTATAAGCATGTTCCTGAAGATGTTTCCAGAGAGATTTAACTGAGGGAAGACCCACCTTCCTTCTGGGGGTCCCTGATTTTGTATAAAGGAAATAGAGCAAGTGACTGTCAGTGTCATTCTGAATGGGACAAGGATATCAGACCTGTCACAACCCAAGGCTCAGAGAACATCCTGGGAGAGGGAGCTGAACAGGAGTGTAAAGACTGGAGGGTGGGAGGAGTGCTGTGGAGAACAGTATTCTGGGCAGAACATGGCTGTTGTACTCATGACCTCTCAGAGGCCATGGTTACTTGAACAAAATCAAGCCAGCGAACAGCATCGATGCAGGAGGGACTAATGAGCACCCCCAACTTCTATCTAAGGAGCTATTTATTCATAATTGATAGCTACTGGATAAAGTAAGAGAGAGTAATATGTCTCTAGAGGTGTGTTACTTGTAGGTTGCTCATACTTCGGTGGATGGCTTCTTACCCGTGTAAGGGCAGCACATCATAAATTTAATGGGTTATTTCAAAAAGAAAAATCAAAAAGATAGCATACAGTTTGGAAGGAGTTAGAATATAGTGGATGAGGGTTGAGAGATTTGGAAGTGTGGAATTATAGATAGACAAGATCATAATATATTTTATATATAATATATGTATATATATATAATATATATATATATGAAATTCTCAATGAATAAATAAAATATAAAAACTGAGAAGGTATTGAGCATGGATATCTGTTCTATTCTGTAGACACAGTGTTACCAGATTTGTCACATTTCACCTGCATGACTTTCTCACCATGATGGACTGTACCCTCAAACTTGTGAGCCCAAATAAACTAACTTCCTTTTTTTCTTCCTTTCTCTCTCTCTTTCTTTCTTTCATTCTTTCTTCCTTTCTTTCTTTCTTTCTTTCTTTCTTTCTTTCTTTCTTAAGTTGCTTTTTCAGATATCTTGAGGAAAGTAATTAATAGAAGCTACAGCAATCTGTCTGCATTCTTGGAGATGCTTAACCACACAGTGCATTGTGAGCATTGACAAAAAACTTTTAGAGACCAAACAGCTGATTATTGATATTAGTGTGTCTTCTATTATCATAACACAATTCTTGGAGGGCAAAATTCTCTTTATGAGAAAGGAATGAGGGGTGACACAGTCTGGAAACTGAGTATATGTGAAGGAAAAACTTCAGGGTGCTCTGTCTTAGCTTCTATCTCTGCCCCCATTCCCATTATCCTTTTCTAAAGACTTATAATACATTGTTATAATTAATTTATAAGAAATGTATATCCCAAACAAACATTTAAATAAAAGTACATTGTATATTATAAACATGTACAGGCATTCAGAGAAAGTCTTTGCATCTATGAAATAAAATGTAAGTACCACAAGAAAATACAACTAAGCTGTTCAGATGAATCTTGCAGTCTACAACAAACTCTGAGTTAATTAAATCTCCAGCACTTAATCTTCAGGTTATATTAGGTCAAAATTCCCTTTCTTGAAAATGTGTGTTCACTTATTCAATCTCAGTGCTGGATGGTAGTCAATGCCTGTGAAGACCTGTTGAAAACTTTCTCAATACATTGTCTGTCTTTCTGTCATGATCATATATTGTTTTCTCTGGGATTTATATTTTCTGACACTATTACCACGAGGTGTGTGTGTGTGTGTGTGTGTGTGTGTGTGTGTGTGTGTGTGTGTGTGACAAAGAATGGCCCTTGACGAAGATTGACCAGTATCTTGGGACCAAGGTAGTCTTAATGTCTGCTCAATGTGATTGATGCAACATTCTTACTGCCCTTTCCTACTATCATTTATTTTAGAAATTTGTAATCCTAAATACTTTCCTGTCCCTTTGGGAGGTACTTCTCTTAAAAATCTGCCTGCTAGTTTTATGACTCAAACAATGCCTCTCTCAGGACAGGAAAATTATGTTATTGCCAGAAAATTATCAAGTAAGATACCACTCTATCTCCCAGTGCTTGTGGGATGGCAGGCCTTTCACTTCAGGAGCTGTTTTCCCCTCTACCCCGCAAGTTATAAAAACAGCCCTTGTCAGAAGATGCAAGAACAAATAATTGTTTTGAGCAAGATTGATTAGTCTTGAAGGCCTAGATGCTACCAACCCACTCCTTAAACTAAATTGAATCTCTGTCTCAGTGGAGATGAGTGTTAGTGTAAAGACTTAGTTGGAACTCTCTGCTCTATTGATGATATCAGTTGTAGAACATAAGCAACCTCTAAGTCGTGTATGGTGACTCATACTTGTATTCCAAACATTTAAGATGCTAGGGCAGGAAAATTCTTAGGAGTTTATGGCCAGGTTAGTCTACAGAGTGAGTTTCGGACTGGACAATAGAATGAGACCCTGTCTCAGAAAGAGTAAATGCAGTCATTTTGCCTGCTTGTTTTGTATAGGATAAACTTTAAAGAGTTCTCTCTACTTGTTTTCAAAAACAGAATATACTTGAATGCTCTGAGAGGCCCCGACTGAGTTCTTCTGATGCCCCCTTTATGGTTAACTCATAATGTTTATGGAGACAGAATTTTATTTCTTGGAACTTCATCTTGAATTTATGGTTCTTTTGGAGTTTCTGGCTATGGCTTTATAGCTGAGTGTGTGGAGGTATGTTTTGTTGTTATTGTATTGGCAATAACCATTTAATAATATAGTTAAATTTTATGCAGTGTTTACTTTGTGTTTTATATGAATTACACATATATAGCTTCATGAAAGCATATGCATATCTAAAGACACTTAAAGAGCCACCTACTTATATTTAATTTACTGACACAGACAGTAAAGTCTTCTGAGTCTAATTTTTACTAAAAACATATTTCTTAGAAACACCTTACATGTACAGCTAGCTCAGTGTATTTCTGTTCAAATGCGGTGATTTCAGAAACAGGTATTATATAAATCTAGATTTGGCAACTATCTCCTGAGCCAGGCAAATGAATAGCAGCTAAAAGACATTCAATGCTTAAAAAAGACACTTTCTTTGCAAATCTTTTTTCTATTGTGTATAAACAAGTCAAGTAAGACAGAGCAAAGAATAAATGCAATGTTTGGTTAACCAGTTCTTCTTGCAGCCAGAGAGAGAGGGATGGCTTAGAACTTGGTGTTCTTGCTGAAGACTCAAGTTCAGTTCCCAGCACCCATGTTGGGTGGCAACAACTGACTATAATTCCAGTTCCAGATAATCCAACACACTCTTCTAATCTCTTCAGGTGCACACACTCATATGCACATACACATACACAGATACACATGCAAAATTACTAAAATAAAACCAATATTAAGTGAAAACAATGCTTTTAAAAGTTCATAGAGGGAGTTCCTCTACTTTAATTTTATTTTAAATTCATAGTAATTAGAAATAAAGCAGACATGTTATTTAATATAGTAATAATTTCTAGTGCATACTGCCATGGAGAGAAGGATGCTTTTTTTGGATATTAAATTCTTTACTAGAGGGGAAAATTGTATGGTTACCATAAAGAGATGATTCTTGTCATGTAATGAGAGTAAACCTCTATGAACCCTTAACTGCCTTGTTAAAATTAACATCAAAGTTGTCCTTCAAGTTTCATAGTGACATTAGAGGCTGAATCCTGTCTCTATTCCTGTTTTAGTGTACTATGTGATTGTTTTAATCCTGGACTTTGCCAATGGACTTTGTAAATGTCACCATACATTCTGATCATGAGTGGACCTAGGATGTGTGACCCATTAAAAAAGAATGCTTCAAGAACAAGACTAAAGATTAATCAAAAACGAAGACTGTTACCAGCTAGAAACTCTATCAAAGAGTTCAGAAACAAAAGCCAGAAGTTACATATGTGTAGGAAAGTAAATGTCTTGTGATTGTCCCTATAGCTCTGGTAAAATACCCAACAAAAGAAACATATGGGAGAAAGCTTGCCTTGGCTTACAGTTCAAGGGTACAATTTATCCTGGCAGCAAATGGAAGCGGCAAGAACTTGAAGCAGCTGTTTACACAGCACCCAGGACCCAGTAGCATAGAAAGACAAATGCCAGCATTTGACACATTTTTTTCCCCAGTGTATCAGATATTTTATACTCTAAAGGTTCAATAGGATCACATGAGTGACGTGTACAATCACAAGGACAAGCTGTCTGTGGCAAAAAACATGTTTTTCCGTAGAGGCATATAAACAAATAACAATAGTCAACTGTAATGAATAATCTGAAGTAAGCTCATTCCTATCTGCTAACCCAGGAGGAGCATAAAAATACATTCCAAGAACAAGTCTGTGATTTGAAGAAACTGAGGTCATAGACTTTTGACTTATTTTCTTTGAGTTTTCTCATAAGCACTTAAAATTCTCCTTACATAATTCCATTCTTGGATTGTATTCTGAGAGAGAGACATTCACTTTTAGGATTTATATACAACCCCCAACCCCTGACCCTTCTACCTATTGAAATTTGTATAGATATGATGTAGGTCTGTCTTAAAAAAAGGTCTGTCTACCTTGGTAGATGATGATGATGATGATGATGATGATGATGATGATGATGATGATGATGATGATTGTTATTGTTATTATTATACATATTCCATTTACACCCTGCTCACTGATCCACTCCTAGTTACCCTCTCCCACAGACCTCCCCTCATCTCTCCTCCCTTTCTCATCTGAGAAGGTGGGGCCCCTCTGGGTATGCTCCCACCCTGGCTTGGCAAGTCTCTGAAAGGCTAGTGGCATCCTCTCCCACCGAGGCCAGATAGGCCAGCCCAGCTAGAAGAACATATCCCATGTACAGGCAACAGCTTTTCGAATAGTCCCCATTCCAGTTGTTCAGGAGCCACATGAATGCCAAGCTGCACATCTGCTACATATATTTGGTGAGGCCTAGATCCAGCTGGTGTATGTTCTTTGGTTGGTGGTTCAGAGTCTGAGAGCCTCAAAGATTCAGGTTAGTTAACTCTGTTGGTCTTGAAGACAGAATAACTTTGGGGTCTAAAGTTTTGTGGGTGAGTTGGTGTACCTATCACTGCTTGGCTACAGGAGGTGGCTTCTTCAGATTCCATATCCCCAGTCACAGCTAAGTACACCCTCATTGATTCTTGGGCACCTAACTTACCCCAGGTCTCTGTTACATCTTGGAGATGCCCCCACCTCCCCATCCACATCAGTTACAGATTTCCATTCACTCTTAAGGACATCTGGCCATCTCTCCTGTCCCTCTCCACACTTGATGCTTATTTCCCTGCATTCCCTTCCCCATCTCCTCTCCCTTCCAGTTCCCTCCCTCCATCTGCCTTTCATGACTGTTTTATTCTTTCTTTTAAGTGAGATGCAAGGCCCATCCTCACTTGGGTCTTCTTAACTTCATTTTTAACTTCTTTGCGTCTGTGGAGTGTTGCATGGGTATCTTGTATTTTATAGCTAATATGCACTTATGAGTATCTACCATGCATGTCTTGATATTATCAAGATCCATCCATTTGCCTGAAAAATTCATGACATATTTGTTTCAAATAGTCAAATAGGATTCCATTGTGTAGATGTACTATATTTTCTTTTTCCATTATTCAGTTGAGGGACATCTAGGCTGTTTCTAACTTTTGACTATTAAGACAAAGACTGCTATGAATATAACTGAGCAAGTGTCTTTGTGGGATGGTGGAGCATATTTTGGGTCTATGCCCAAGTGTAGCTGGGTCTTGAGGTAGAACTATTCCATTTTCTGAGAAACAACCAAATTGATTTCCAAAGTGGTTGTAAAAGTTTGCACTCCCATAAGCAATGGAAGAGTGCTTCCCTTGTTCCACATCTTTGTCAGCATATGTTAACACTTTAGTTTTTGATCTTAGCCATTAAGAGCAATTTAAGGTGGAATTCCAGAATTGTTTCGATTTGTATTTCCCTGATGGCTAAGGACTTTGAACATTTCTTTAAGTGCTTCTCAGCCATTTTGAGATTCCTCTGTTGTGAATTTTCTATTTAGTTCAGTTCCCCATTTTTTATTTTTTATGTTACACTTTTTTATTCTTTAATCCTTTTTTACAGTCCCGTCTTTATTTCCCTCCTAATCTGCCTCCCACCCTCTGTCTCCAAGAGCATGTACCCACAGTCCCAACCTCATGCCACCATACTTTTCCACTCTCTGGGGCTTCAAGTCTCTCAATGGTTAGGTGTATCTTCTCTTACTGAGGCCAGACAAGGCAGTCCTCTGCTATAAAAGTGCTGGGGGCCTCACATTAGCTGGTGTATGCTGCCTGGTTGGTGGTTCAAGATCTAAGAGATCTCTGGGGTCCAAGGCAGTTAAGAGTGCTGGTCTTCCTATGGGGCCACCCTCCTCAGCTTCCTCCAGCTTTTTCCCAATTCAACTACAGGGGTCCCAAGCTTCGTTCCATTGGTTGGGTGCTAATATCTTCACTTGACTCTTTTGGCTGCTTGTTGGGCCTCTTAGGGGGCAACCATCTTAGGCTCCTGTCTACAAGCACACCACATCATGAACAATAGTGTCAGGACCTGGAACTACTCCTTGAGCTGCATCCCAATTTGAGCTTGTCATTGGACCTTCCTTCTCTCATCCTTTTATCAATTTTTGTTCCTGCAGTTCCTTCAGACAGGAACAATTCTAGGTCAGTGCTTTTGACTGTGGGATGGCAACCTCATCTCGCCACTTGCTATCTTATACCTCCACTGGAGGAGGACTCTACAAGTTATCCCTTCCCACTATAAAGCACTTCAGGTTCCCTGCCTTTGAGTCCTGAAAGTCATCTCCTGTGCATTCTAGAGGGTCCTCACACCTCCTACCTCCTGGAGATCCCAGTCTCCATTCTCTCTGCTGGCATTCATAGCCCCTACCCCCAATACCTGGAAAAACAAGCCCTTGTCATGGTTGTTGTAACCATGGAATGCACCCTCTGATAAGTGGATATTATCCCAGAAGATTGGAATACACGAAGTATAATCCACAAACCACAAGAAACTCAAGAAGAAGAAAGACCAAAGTGTGAATACTTCATTCCTTCTTAAAGGGGGGAACAAAATACCCATGGAAGGTGTTGCAGAGAAAAACTATGGAGCAGAGACTGAAGGAAGGACAATCCAGAGATTGTTCCACCTGGGAATCCTTCTCATATTCTATCATCAAATCCAGACACTATTGTGGATGCCAGCAAGTGCTGGCTGACAGGAGCCTGATACAGCTGTCTCCTGAGTGGCCTTGACAGTGCCTGACTAATACAGAAGTAGAGGCTCACAGCCATCCATTGGACTGAGCACAGGATCCCCAATGAAGGAGCTAGAGAAAGGACCCAAGGAGCTGAAGAGTTTGCAGCTCTTTAGGATGAACAACAATATGAACTAACTAGTACCCTCAGAGCTCCCAGCGACTAAACCACCAACCAAAGAGTACACATAGTGGGAATAATGGCTCCAGCAGCATATGTAGCAGAGGATGGCCAAGTCAGTCATCAATGGGAGGAGAGGCCCTTGGCCCTGTGAAGGTTCTATGACCCCGTGTAGGAGAATGCCAGGGTCAGTAAGCAGGAGAGGGTGAGGTTGTGAGCAGGGGGAGGGAGGAAAAAACATGGGTTTGTTTCTGTTTTTATTTTTATTTTTATTTA
>NW_022196904.1:42369115-42369535 GCF_008632895.1 Mastomys coucha | reverse complement strand
GGAAAAAAGAAAGAAAAAAGAAAAAAAGAAAAGAAAACTAAAACAATACCCTGTTTCCTTCCTCTCTCCCTCTGCTCACCATCCCACCCCTTCCTGCTTACTGGCCCTGGCATTCCCCTAAACTGGGGCAAAGAACCTTCACAGGGCCAAGGTCCTGTTCTCCTATTGATGACCGGGTTGGCCATCCTCTGCTGTATACATGCTCCTGGAGCCATGAGTCCCCCATGTGTACTTTTTGGTTGGTGGTTTAGTCCCTGGGAGCTCTGAAGGTACTAGGTAGTTCATATTGTTGTTCCTCCTAAGGGGCTGCAAACCCTTCAGCTCCTTGTGTCCTTTCTCTAGCTCTTTCATTTTTTATTTATTTATTTATTTATTTATTTTTAGATATTTTCTTTATTTACATGTAAATTTCTCCATTCC
>NW_022196904.1:42361349-42367660 GCF_008632895.1 Mastomys coucha | reverse complement strand
ATAGGGTTGGTAAAGATCTTTTCCCAATTTGTTGGTTGCCGTTTTGTCCTATTGACAGTGTCTTTTTTATTCTTTTTTCTTTTTTTTGGAGGGGAAACTGTGAAAGGAGATATTGTATGATGTGTAAATAAAGAAAATATCTAATAAAAATAAATAAAAAAACTGGGTTATTCAGGTTGTTGGTTTTAAATTCTTGAGTTCTTTATAAATTTTGGCTATTAGTCCTCTGTCACATGTAGAGTTGATGAAAATCCTTTCCCAATCTTTATGCTGCCTTTTTGTTTTATTGACAGTGTCCTTTGCCTTACAGAAGATTTGCAGTTTCTCGAGGTCTCATTTATTGGTTGTTGATCTTAGTGCCTGAATCATTGGTGTTTTGTCAGGAAATTGTCTCCTGTACCAATTTATAGGGTATTTTTCACTTTTTATTCTGAGATTTAGCATATCTGGTTTCATGTTGAGGTCCTAGATTCACTTGTACTTGAGTTTTGTGTAGGGTGATAAATATCTATTTTTATTCTTCTACATGTAGACATCCAGTTAGACCAGAACCATTTATTGAAGATGTTTTCTCCATACATTGTATGGTTTTGGCTTCTTTATCCAAAATCTAGTGACCATGGATATGGGGGTTTATTTCTGGGTCTTCAATTCTGTTGATCAATGTGTCTGTTTCTGTACCAATACTATTTTTTTTTACCACTATTGAACTGTAGTACAAGTTTAGATCAGGGATGGCGATTCTTTCTGAAGTTCTTTTATTGTTCAGGATTGTTTGGCTATCCTGAGTTTTCTATTTTTCCATATTATGTTGAGAATTGCTCTTTTGAGGTCTATAAAAATTGTGTTGGAATTTTGATCGGGATTGCAATGGATCTATAGTTTGTTTTTTCCTTTTTCTTTTCTTTTCTTTTTTTTCTTTTTTTGTAAGATGGCCATTTTCACTATGTTAATAATACCTATTCATGAGCATGGGAGATTTTTCTTTCTTCTGATAAATTCTTAAATTCTTTTCAAGGTCTTGAAAGCTCTTGTCATATAGATCTTTCACTTTCTTGGTTAAAGTTACTCCAAGATATTTTTATGATTCATGGCTCTTGTAAAGTGTGTTGTTTTCCTAATTCTTGACCAGTTTATAATTTGTATAAAGGAAGGCTAGTGATTTCTTTGAGTTAATTTCATATCTAGCCACTTTGCTAAAGCTGTTTATCAGCTGTAGGAGTTCTCTGGTAGAATTTTTGGGGTCACTTAAGTATACCATCATATCATATGCAAGTAGTGATACCTTGACTACTTTCTGTCCAATTTGTATCCCTTTGATCTCCTTTTGTTGTCTTATTTCTCTAGTTAGAACTTCAATTCCTATATTTAATAGACTTTTGGAGGGTGGGGAGCCTTGTCTTGTCCCTGATTTTAGTCAAATCAAGTTTCTCTACATTTAGTTTGATACTGGCTATTTGCTTGCTGTATATTGCTTTGATTATGTTCAGGCATGTGCCTTATATCTATGATCTCCCTGATACTTTTAATATTAAGAGGTGTTGTATTTTTTACACATTTTTTCTATTTACACAGTTTAGGATGCCACCCAGGGAAAGCTCTTTCCACAGAGGGTGTGACTACCCAACCCAGTCAACCTAATTAATATAAAAATCATCCTCCACAGAGGCCCAGGTGATTCCAGATATCCTCAATCTAACAATGAGGAATTCTGTCTGGGTGTGAAACCTTCTAGATTGCTTTCTTCTGTTTTGCAGCTATGGCAGAGCAAGAACATCTGAAGGCCTGGTGATCTGGCACAAGCACTTGCTTGACTTGCTGTTTTCTGATATTTCACTAGGATCTTAATGTGCGTCTCCACATTTTGGGAAGAATTGAAGATGAAATCCTCTCCTCAAGGAGGCACAGAGGAGAGTAACTTGGGCCTTGGGTGTGCTAAGTCAGACAAATCCATAGAGGAAAACAGGAACCAGGACTGCAGATTGCCTAGAGAGAGGTAGAGAGGATGTAGGCTGTAGGAGGCAGGTACATTCTTCCCTTAGCATAAAGGTAAGAGATGTGTGGCTCCCTGGACCATAAGTCTTTAACCACTGGTTTCTGAAAATGCCCAAATTAAAGCAGCCACACTTGGGAGAAGAGAAATCTAGTGTGTGTATTCAGGGAAGAGATGGAATTCTTTTTCTCCCTGCATCTAAGTGGGTAAAGGCTGTAAGATGACCTCCTCTGTTCTCTCTGTGTTAAGGTGATCAGGGGACAATGTTTACATGTTTAAACCTATGTATTCAGATGTGAGAATGATGGATTAGAGCAGGTGCTCACAGGAATCTGATAATCTCTTCCTCCACACACACCATCTACCTCAAGGCGAAGGGGAGCATTGGGATTTCTTGGTCAAGTTTTCTTTTGGACTGTCCTCTCAGAGAGTAGTAGACGGGTTTAAATCTGGTTTGTTGATTTTTATTCTACTGTATTTTGTGGGCCTGTTTTTGATATAGAACCATTTGCTCCCTAACAAAGTACCTGCATTATGAATTTAAGCCAAGTGTACAGCTACTTTAAGGGAGTTTTCCAACTAGAGTCTTGGTTTAACACTTAAAGTCTCTGTCATGTTACTATTAATAATGTGCACAGACATATCCACCATCACCGATCGTGTAATAATGTGCCAGGACCAGCAGTAGAGGATTTAATTTCACCTCCCGCCAGTGAGTCAGATATTTTTAGCATTTCTATTTTAGAGAAGAAACCAAGACTCTAACAGTACTGGTGATTCTTCCAAGGTGACTCAGCTGGTGAGCTTTGTAAAGGACTCAACATCTCTAACTGGGGAAAGATGGCAAGAGAATATGGCCTTCGTATGTCTTGTCTTCTCCTTCTTTTATTGTGTTTAATGATGAAGTCAGATCCTAACATGTATACAAGGAAGTAAAGATGGGAAAAAGCAAGAGCTTTTCTGAGAAAGTTTCTGTGAGGAAGTTTGAGCAATTTGAGAAAGTTTCTGTGAAAATGTAGAGTGAATTTATAGTATAGAGATAGACATCATGGCAACTAGTTACATGGATATTTGAATTTTAATATTTTGAACTAATTTTTTTATTGAAAACTATTTGAGCAATGGTCCCTTGGATTCCAGGCTGACCTTCAAATCATCATGTACTCAAAGATGAAAGTCAACCACTGGCTCTCCTGCCTCTGCCTCCAAAGAGCTGAGATGCCAGGTGTGGCTACCCATACCGAGCTCCAAAGAGCTGAGATGCCAGGTGTGGCTACCCATACCGAGCTCGCAAGGGCTGTATATAAAACTCAGATTTTTCTCAATATGCATATAATTGTATCTTCCTTCCTTGGTCAGAATCCTGGTTCTTACCTCAGTGAGCAGACAGAAGCCACTAAAAACACTTTGCCCTTTGAGATAGAAGGACTCTGATTATAAATTTATCTTAGTAATTCAGGAATGGGCTCTATGCTATAAAGAAGTAAAAACCAGTCTTCTGACTCAGTCTGAGGCAGTTACTATCCATTTTTATGTATTTTTTTCCACTTTCCACATTGAAATACAGATATTGAAGTCATTTTGCCATCACTAAACTCCAACTAAAGTGAAATGTGTATGTAAGTGTGGATTATTGCTACAACCTACACTTTTAGGTATGCGGGGTAATGCAGGGTAAATATGCTTTCCTTTTATGATCTCTCTCTCTCTCTCTTTCTCTCTCTCTCTGTGGTGTGTGTGTATGTGTGTGTGTGTGTGTGAGTGTGTGCACTTGCGTGTGTGTACACATGTTGGTACTTAAGTGCTGGTACTCATGGAGGCCCGAATAAAGGATATCATGGAACTAAGGTTATAGATGGTTGTGAGTCACCTAATGGGGATGCTGAGAACCAAACTCTTATTTTCTGAAAGGCTACCCATCCTTTATAATCTGAGCTATTCCAGATCTAAGCTTACTTTCTAAGTAAAAGGCACACTAATCATATCTATTTGGGAAGTGACAGTTTGCCCTAATGCCAAGGAGAGGCTACTAGCAGTGACAGACATTATTGCTATGTAAGGCCACCCCAATTACTAGCAGGAAGTTAGTATTCATAGTACCCAACATTTAAATGAAAATGAACAGATTTAGCAGATTATTGCTGGACTTTCTCAGACCCATCAGCCTCTGAATGATGACACAGAGATTTACCATTATTTATAAAAGCTTAGGTACTAAAGCAAGGCTTCCTCCCTAGCTTGCTCGACCAACTTAATGAACCTGTCTATTCTAGTCCACATTGCCACATGGCTGGTTATCTCTCTCTCAGTAAGTCTGACCTCCTTTGTCTTACACTGGTGAATCTTCCCACCTCAGATTCTTCTCCTACAGACCCTCTTTCTGCTCCCAAGTTCCACCTTCCCTTTCCTGCCTAATTGTAGATTGTTGGCTCTCTATTAAGGCTAATCAGAGAATGCCTTAGGCGGGCAAAGAAGGACAGAGGCACACCTCCACACAGTGTACAAAAAAGGTTCTCCAATAGTAAATGACACTAATTCTCACTGAGAACAAATGTAGCTGTCATCTTTTGTAAGTTAACAGTGTACATTGCACACTGAGAAAGTGAAAGCCTTGGAAGAATCCCTTTAACCATACTTTTTTTGTTGATTTTTTTTTTTTTTTTTTGAGACAGGGTTTCTCTGTATAGCCCTGGCTGTCCTGGATCTCACCCTGTAGACCAGGCTGGCCTTGAACTCAGAAATCCACCTATCTCTGCCTCCCAAGTGCTGAAATTAAAGGCATACACCAGTATTGCCTGGCTATACTTTTATTTTATTCAACACACCCCAAATAACTATAGGAACCCACCCCTATCTCCTTTGTTCATTTTTAAAGCACCAAGTGACAGCCTATAGAATATCCTTATGTAAATTCTGCTTTGTTTGAAAGGACTAAAATATAAATATTATATGTAAAGAGATAATCACAGTCCCTTTATACCTGGAGCTCACCTATCCTGTGGGACAAACAGCTGCTGCATTGGGCCCTGGGGACTTGTATGATCTTTTAAGCAATTTTGACCTGGCAGCTGTTTCCTTCTGACACCAGCTGCCCATTATCTTTGAAACTGGTCCAGACAAATCAGTTCTCCATGCTGTTAGTTATTCACTGCATGGTTTGACTTTTAGGTGTCAGTTCACTGGTATTTCATCACAAAGCAGGAAGATCCCCACCCAAGGGAAATCCTTTGAGCATATGCTTTGCTCATGTTCAAGTTGTTAACACTCATATACCAGCTGTGATTCCTGTGGCTCATGTTTATGGCCATTTAAAATATGATAGCAGGAAAATACGTACAAGTGTCTCCATGAACACATGTAGATATATTATGATATAGAAGTAACCAAAGGAAAATAATGTATTTTCATGTATTTCAAAATAATATTTTGCTAGCATTCAACAGCTAGCCCAGGAGCTGCAAAGTGCCTGAGTCTCATTTGCTTTTTTGTTGTTTATTTCCTTATTTTTGTTGTTATTGTTGTTTTCCTGACCTGAATATCCTTATGTGTGGAATGACCTGAAGTTCCTTATGTAGTGGAGACTAGCTTTGAATTCTTGATCCTTCTGTGTCAATCTCCTAATGTGAGTCATGGTTTAGACCCAGGAACTCTTTCCAGGCAGAAGTCATTACCCTGAGCCAGTCTGTAATCTTGTCACAGAAGAAAGGCCAGGCCAATAAGATGTAGGAAAAGAAGTTTCTGGAGCCTGAACTTGGAAAGGAAATTTATACAAACAAATTTTCAGTAACCATTATTTAACTATTCTTAATCCATCCCCACCTCTCCAAATAAGCTTCATGTCAAATATCCAAGCAGCATAAACTAACTTCTGCTTTGTGAGCTTTCTGGTGCCTATGATCTCTATCACCAAGCAGCGAGATGGCAGCTTCAGCTTTCTCAGGAGCACATAACAGACTAAGTGAGGGTTTGCTCTTTACCACAAGGCTGTATGAAAGAAGGTTTGGCTTTCCTGCACTCCAGCCTGCATGAGACAGCTCTCAATGAGACTGAGGTTTTTACTTAAAAGACTTCAACTATTCCTTTCATCCTATTCCAAGACAGTTTTTTCTACTCTTTGCCTGATAAATTCTGTAAGATACTAATCCCTGTTCTCTCCTGCTGCGTCTATAGAAATAAACTCAAAAGTAAAAGAGCATTGTAAAGTGCTTTCTTCTGTTAGCTTCTTTATTATGAACAATTTCTATATGTATTTTTACATTTGAAATCTGAACAACATGAGATTATTATGTCATTATAAGCAGTTAATTTCTGGACTAAG